>NW_019640809.1:98607-253914 GCF_000599845.2 Trichogramma pretiosum
CCCCCCCCCCCCCCCCCTCCTGTGTCTCGCTGTGTCTGTATTTCAATACCCCATTTGAAAGTATTTTGTCAAGTAAGTAAATTAATAGTGGGGCTGTTGACACTCAACAAAAGCTTTAAACAGGTCTAAGCTACCTGTCGCAGAAATCCAAGAGCAACCATTAATATATGGTAGCCCATGTGGTTTCATTTTGTTCGATAGCCAATTGGCCATGGGCGCAACCAAAAGCTAGCCATAAGATGAACTGTAACTACCTGTGCATATAATAAAGTGAAATTAATTTTTGAAAAATGATGAAAAATGAATACTAAATTCTAGAAAACTGTACACACAAGTAGCTACAGTTCATCTTTTGGCTAGCTTTTTGGTTGCGACCATGGCCAATTGGCTGTCGAACAAGATGAAACCACATGGGCTACCATAGATTAATGCTTGCTCTTGGATTTCTGCGACAGGTAGTTTAGACCTGTTTAAAGCTTTTGTTGAGTGTCAACGGCCCCACTATTAATGTACTTAATTGTTTATTTTGTCAAGTTAGATACTTAGAAACAATTAAGTTGTTTCAAATAGGGTATTAAAAAGGGTTATTATGTATTTAATTGAAAAAAAATTTTTTTTGATAAATATAGTTAAATAGAATTGAATACTAGACAAAAAAGATAAAAAAAATTGATGAATAAGAAGAAAAAAATAAAATTTATCAACGGTATGAATATGGAAATACCCCCGCTTTGGACATCGAGCATTTGGCTCTGCTCTTTCATTGCATTCTCAGACGCGATACACATTATTGACAAATCCGACTTTATATGGAGCAATGCATGAACGAAGACAGTCCGCATCGACTACTGTCAATTATTTTCATTGAAAAGAAAAAATGTAATAAATTTTAAACGTGTTCAGGTATGAGTTTGCTGTACCTATGTTCGACGATGACAATTTCGTCTCACCTACTGTCAGTGAAGATTTGTTTGACGAAGACTTCGATAGCGACGACTAAGACGACTGCAAGTTTACCTTGAGACTTTACGACTGAACTGAAGAGCAAATATGGAATAATATGGGATCCGAGCGTATAAATTTCGGATGTAAATTGAATCTTGATTGGACCACTGGGTTAATAATGTCCGCATCTACATTATAGATAGCGAAGTGTTGCCGGTTAGACACAAGCTAGACTACGTACTACGTATATGAAATCCGAGGCGCAGACGGGGGCGAAAGTTGCTGATGGTCGTGGTCTATTTTGCTTGTATACCAACATTTGCCTGATTCAATTTTTTTACGGAAATTTTCCGATTCACAGATACAATGTCGATTTTTTGTGAATTTTTTGAGTGAAACTTCTTTAGGAGACCCTCCAATGAGTCGAAACGTATCTACTATAAACTAAATTAAAAATCCATTAATGAATTAAACTCATTGGCATATTAAAGTGGTACAAGTCGCAAAGTAGCGTCAGCCTATATTTTAATCGTTGTCAATTTGCAATAATAGATGCGACCTGCGATTCAAAGAAATCATTTTCTAATCTTTGGATTATTTTCACAAAAATCAATAGCCTCGGTCGAAGCCTCGGTAAATAGAGCTACGAGGCTTCGTCGCACGGCACGACATTCATCAAAACAAAATTTAGACAACACATCGTGTACAATTTCAAATTCACGATTGCGCGCGAACTTTTACTTTAATTAATTAATTCGAATGCAAAGTTCGTTGCTGCAGTTGCCGTATGCTCTGCGCGTCTTTTTTTTAGCTTTTCATCGCTTTTTCCCAGTAGATATAACGATTGATATTTGAAATTTGTCGTTGTACACGCAACGCGATGTATACATCGCATCGACAGCGGGGCCTATATGTTTACGTATCGCTAACTCAAACGTTATACGTACACGTCAAATCGAAAAGTCTCGAGTAACCGTCAGTGTCGCGGCCGACGACGTTGAACGAGCCGATTCTCCTCGTAGTATCCTCGTTTCTGTTTTTTGCGTTTTGTCTTCAGTTGTAATAATAATATGGCGTCTCGCGACAGAAGGTCGAGCTTCGATCGAATTCACTCGAATAGTAGACGCGAGGGAGATCGCTCCGCCGACGAAGCTCTTTTGAACGACGATCGGCCTCGGCCGTCGGTTTCGCGGCCGACGGTCACGCTACGACGAGGCTCCAATCCCCAGAATCTACTACCGACCGACGGACGATCCCACCAACCGGGAGATGAGCCAGAAACACGAGAGGTAGCGACCCAGACGATTGACCGCCAATCGAGACATCCGCAAGTTCGGTTTGACCCCCAGCAGGATCAAGTAAACATAACAATGGACGCACCTGCATCGCCACAGCCGCCAAGTAGTGAGCGTCCACGAAAAAAGGTAATAATCATATATATAATGTCGATTGATTTTTAGAGTGAGAGTTAAAACATGTTGGAACAATGAACTAATGAAGTATTACTTTTTCGTTTTCACGCAGGGGCCGAAATCGCCGGAGGACGATACGAAATTCGGCACTAAGATTGCTAATTGCGCGGGCATCATTATCGTTATTATTATTATATTCTTATTCTTTATTAACGGTCTACGTGATCTCCCCAAATAAACTCCCAGGCGACCATGACTACGACATTCCACGAGACTTCAAGACGACGGCTGTATGGCCCTGGAGATAGAAATACATGTTTTTTTTTTCAACTTTTGAACTCGATTGAATAAATAATTGTAATTTTTGTATTGCTATGTGCACCATAATATTTACGTTGTCGCTTACATCATTTAATTACACCCTGATCACACAAATACAAAGAAAATACAATATTACGCGAGAGACGTCAACCTTGATAAACAACTAAGAGGTAAGAAAAAACAAAATGAGACGATACACGCTGGATAGTATCTATATAACATCAACATGCTTATAATCTCGCTGGTTTTCCCATTTTCATGCATCAACTCATGAGTGAATTCCACCTGCAACAGTAATAATAACAATCATAATTTTTTACATGGGTCAAACAAAATAATCGTTATTCAAGTAAAAGCCTTGGTCTACAGTTATCACTTATACCGGATTTGACCGAACTTTTATCTATACGAGCACACAACGATCAACCCCGTGAACATTACTTACAAAATGAGCTGGGGATACTCAAAGTAAATACCCGCTCTGGTGGATCCATCGTCGATGTCAAGAAGTATTAAAATTTGTAAGATGTACTCCTCGTCCAGTTAGCGACGGACTTCCCAATCCGTTTATGCCGTAATTTTTTGACCCATAGTACATAACCAGGCTCCTTTCCAAAAATTTTCCTCGACAAAACATCGAAGCTACTGTGAAAGCGAGCATTCAGAATTATACAAAAGTGAATTCCTGTAAATTGAACTAATCGTTTGAACCACTTTTCAATCGATGAAAGCCATTCGCGGTACATTCGATTCTGCCCAAGTTTATACACGTGCATCTTTCCGTCGCAATGTCGATCCCCATTTCGAGCTTCATTTTGGACACTGGTGTGCAGTAAAATGCCTGGTATAAATTAAAGTATTTTTCGCTCACTGTTGCATGAAATTTTGTATGAGTTGCGTAGATTTCTTGCCTAGCGCGAGAGAGATTATGACGATATCGAAGGAAAATTACAATGGACATGCCCATGTCCACGTACGCAATTATGCATGTAAGTCAGATAAATGCATATGCAGGGTGCCAGAAAGATTTCCCAACTCCGAGATAGATTACCGAACTGTTGATTGCTTACAAAAATATATTGAAGTCAGTCAGTTCGGGGATGGATCTACACCCAATACTGTATTTTCAGATGAAAACGGTCTTAAAATTTGCTTAGCAAGAGTGTTGGCAGCAGTAGGAGAAGACAATGTGTTTGAATGCGTAAGGTAAAAACACCAATTATGGAACGGTTTCGAGGCAACTTTTTTTCAAACACGTGTATCTACTTGAAAAATGGATAAAACTTTAAAACAAACTTATCATTAGATGCGCTGTAACTTTAATATCGAAATCCCTGTGTTTAAAGTTGTCCTTAATTTTCTTATTTATTTATATGAGTAATATTAACAAAGTATCTTTGGTACCTAATGACGGAACAGATGCAAACTTTGCGCGTTCCATTATAGAATCAACGAAATCAACGATTGTTCCAATATTGGAATCAACAAATCAATGGGCGATCTTAACCTCTACTGTTTCACTAAAGGGACGCTGCTTTTTTTGGGTATCCCTACCAATGGAACGCGCTTTTCAGACACACTTGATTAATTTATTCCTTGATAAAATTATTATTACACAGTTAGCTTCGAAATCATTTTTTATTGATTATACTAATGCAAATTGATACTTTTCAATTGCTTTTAAGATAAAATTTTAACTAAAACTTAATTTATAAGGGTTTAAATGCTGGTGTTCCACAACTTGGTACACCGTTCCATAATCGGTGCTTTTACTTATCGTCGCCCCAGCGCAGGAAGGTATCTATTTCCAAGCTGTAGCAAGAAGGATACTTACTCGCGCGCAGCGGCAAAAAGGTATCTAATTCGAGCGAGAAGCAAAAAAGTAGCTTATCCAAACGAAGTGGCAAGAAAGTTTTGACGCGCTGAATTTAGGTTGGCAACGCAGACGTAAATGATAAAATTTTGTTTCAATATTAAATATTCAACATTTAATTCAAACTTATGTAAAGCCGGTAACTTCTACTTTCCTCTCAGAACATACAAAGTTCTCCATAAGTGACAAATTGAGTCGAAATCGCGGTGAGATTGATTTGTTTGCTCGCATTACAAATGAATGAAAATCATTACACTAGCTCACTTGTTTTTTCTCTTTTTTGCTCAAATACAAAATAAAAATTTATCATTTACGGCTGCGTTGCCAACCTAAATTCAGCGCGTCAAAACTTTCTTGCCACTTCGTTTGAATAAGCTACTTTTTTGCTTCTCGCTCGAATTAGATACCTTTTTGCCGCTGCGCTCGAGTTAGATACCTTTTTGCCTCTGCGCGCGAGTAAGTATCCTTCTTGCTACAGCTTGGAAGTAGATACCTTCCTGCGCTGGGGTGGCGTTATGTGGAAACGACAATTCAGTATGATCGAATAATAGTATTACATTTTATCCTCATGAAAGAAAAGGGGAACATGTAAGAAACTCGCAAGATTTGAAGCTACAAGCTTTTAGTTATGTCCCACCAGATGATTGGCTTAGTTTTTACGTTATCTTTAAATTTTGCTTTTTTGCGTGATTTAAAATATTTCGCTCTCCTTCGACAGACGAATAATCGAATCGAAGCGTCACAGCCACTTCAATCGGCAGAGCCAAACGGATCAGTTTCGGGAAAACAGTCGTCACCGGCAAGCAATCGGCCATCGCATCAAGGGCATGCGGCATCGAGATGAAATTCATCCGGTCCGAGACCTAACAGCGTCGGCGCAACAATCAACAGCGCAAAATCCAACGCCATTTTTTCCACGAAATGAACATTCAATTTTAGATTTGGTGGTCGACGGTCATAGACAATCTCGAAAAGCACAGAGAAAAAAAGCGAAACAAGAAAGTACCAAGAATCCGGAAGCCGTAACCGAAGCCACAACCTCTAAACTTCCGCGATCGAGTCCCAATTAGGAGAAACTGCGCGAGAGAACGACGCGACAAAAGGACATCATAAAAATGCACGAAAATCCCTCGAATGAAGCATTTCTGCTCTTCGCGCTGTTGGCTGATATGGCTTGGATCGACCGCGAGCCTTCGGCGGCTCGAGGTGTTCATTTTTTTCGAGGATTTTCGAGTTCGACGTGCCTTGGCAAACTTCGTCTTTTCCGAAGAGAGCAGCACGTAAACTATACGAGTGATCGAATCCATTTGTCGTTCTGCACGGGTACTTTTAATTATAAAGATAAAGAACTATATGAATAAAGAAATAAAAATAAAGAACAATGATTTACTCGTTGCCAATGCTAAATCATGCAGAGCGCGTTATAGTCAATTGATCGAACTCGACGCGTATTCATTAAAATTTTATCCAAAAAAATGGAAAGCTTTTGTATGCGAATACTTACACTCGATAAAAAACAACTTGTAATATTTCTAAAAAAGAGTTTGTCACTAATACAACGTGAGCTATTATCTCAATCAAAAAAAAAATTTATCCTACAACTGAGGCGCGCTTCTATATACTTCAGGTAATGATAGTGTAAAAATCCGTCATTTCAGAAAAGGTAAAAAGTATGTATGTTAGTCTATGATAGTAGGTATTTCGAAATGAAAATAACATTTTGTAGCGATCTTATAAAATCGTAACAAAATAATCATCAATGAAAAATGGGTTTCAATGATATGGTACTTTTTGATATTAATGCCTCAGAATGAGCAGAACAGTATGTGCATTACACGTATGAAAAATCCTTTTTATGCAAAAAACTAACAATGATTCAGGTTATATTATTGTGCATTGAGCACCTTATAACCTTCAATTTCGGTAATTTCAAAATTAATTGAGGACAACACTTTCGGCTCAAAATTTACAAGTGTAAATAAAATAAAAAAGTTTAAAAAAAAAGTAAAATAATAGATAATAAAAGAAAAAATAAGTAAAATCATGATACCGATCCTCGGGGAAACCGTATTTTCGATAATCCACGGACCGGCAACGACGGGCCATCTCATCGAGGTTAGCCAATTCCTGGAACGGCCGATCGACGTCTGGACGGAGGACAGAATGTTGTTTTTTGGCCAGCGTCACAATCGACGCGAGCCCCGATTACACCTCAAGTACAAATCGCTGACCAAAAAGTGTCCCTCGTGTGGCTTATCGTCGGGCAAAGCAGTTGGTCACTTTACCCTACTTGAGGGTGAGGAGCCCCGCAATCCGGACGCCCGAAGTCATCCGCAAAATTGCGGCTTCGACGTCGTCTCGGACCAGACCGGCTATCCGGCGGATGCTGGCCAAGCTCTACGAGAGT
Source organism: Trichogramma pretiosum (assembly GCF_000599845.2). Taxonomy (NCBI): domain Eukaryota; kingdom Metazoa; phylum Arthropoda; class Insecta; order Hymenoptera; family Trichogrammatidae; genus Trichogramma; species Trichogramma pretiosum. The sequence continues at coordinate 105,566 of NW_019640809.1, forward strand.
CGTCTGAGAGGCCGCGACCATTACTTCCAGTGCTCCCACTGTACTTACATCATTGACTCTGTATTATATTTCAAGGCATAGTGTTGATTATTTGACGCCTGTTGCAGGTAGCGTGTCCGGAGGCGAGGAGGATTGGGACTGTCTCACGTCAAAAATGATTACAGAATCAAAATATGTGTACAATGGACATGCTCATCTTCACGTGTTCAATCAAAATTGCGAACCAAATTGTACTTGCCCTGAAGAATATATAGATGCTGAAAATACAATAGCAAATTTCAAAATAATTAATTGCATAAAAAAATATGATGAAATAAGAATCAAGAGGTCAAATGCGGTTGAAGTCCTTAAATATGCAAAAATTGCCATAACGGTATTCGATACTCAAAAGGATTTATGGAAGTGTTTAAGGATATTATTGGAGAGGCATTACGCTGAAGCAAAAACATGTATCTTTACGATGAAGTAGGAATTATGTAATGAAAAAAATATTCGTCTAAGTGATGGATTCGGAAATCAACCAAAAAGACGAACAAAAACAGGAACAGTCTCAGATTATATGCCATCAATGGAGGAGTTCGGAGTGACTCGTCGGTATTATCGTGGACCACCAGCGAAATTCGTCAAATTTAAAGTCGAAAGAGCAGAAGCGGTATTCAAACGTACACGTGTGCGAGATTGTAACACTGGTCGTCGCGTATCGGAGCTTTACCTCATATCCGTATACCCAGTGTGGGTAAGCGATTTTTCCTTCATGAGCGCGATCTTTGAATGTTGCAGGCATAGATGTAAACAAAAAATTTTCATTCTCGTTCGACAGCTATCATCCAGTGAGCATTCACTCGGCAATCAATCGGTATCAATTAATGCTGGAGCAAAAAACAAAGAAAAGCCACAGGGACAAGGATCGAAGCTAATACCTGGAAGCCCAACGCAATCTCGTTCGGGAAATACACGACAATTGCCTCAAGGGCCATCAGCATCGGGAAGACAATCGACAATAGCAGGTCAAACGCCAGAGCCGTCACAACTATCACCATCAAACCAATCGGCATCTGGAAACCTGGAACAATCAACAACGAAAATATCACCAGTTGAAGGCCTTTGGGAGACGGTTGGAAGCAGGAGACGGAAAAAGAATTGAAATATAAAATAATACACAAGATCCAGAGAACGAATCGGAGCCAACTCAGGCGAAACAGCGAAAAAATACCATGGTATAAACCATATAAATAAACCGTATAAATAAACTATATGAGCCCTTTACGATATTTCTATTTGACCTTTTCGAGGTCAGCAGCTTGATCTCTGTATTTTCTCGCCCTTTTTTTTTAAGAAAGATATCTAAGTCGGGCGTGCGCACACGTCCTCGAACCACATGTCGTTTTAACGTAAATTTTTTAAAAATTGTCTATAGCTAACAAAACTTCTGTACAATAGCTAACAAACATTAAATTATTTATTATTGTACACAATGCTGGGGGTGAGCGAAAACCACGTTCATCACGTGAAAATGAAATGGCTCGCTGTAATTGTCGATTAAAAGTAATTCGCAGTGAAAAAAAAGGTCATTCTATGAGTTAAAAAATGATTTCTACAGAAGAAGGAATTTTTCGTTATGTAATTTTTAAAGCTTCAATTATAACAAGAATATAACTCTATCATAAATTTAAGTAATTATAAAACAACACTTTTAAACGCATGATATTGTTACCTCGATAAAAATCGAATGCAATGTATAACAATCTCTTTATTTTTATGCAAAAAAGTGAACTGCGGTTCAGGTTACATTGTGCGTAAACATTTATAACCTTCAATTTCGGTAACGTCAAAATTACTGCCTCAAGCAGAGAAACGTTTCGGCTCAAAATTGTTCCTTGAGTAAAAAGTACAAAAAAATGAAAAAAAAATAGCAAAATCGTATCCGGAAGTGCGCCGATCGCGAAAAAAAAAGGGAGCCATGATACCGATCCTCGGGGAAACCGTATGGTCGATAATTCACGGGCCCGCGACGACGGGCCACCTCGTCGAGGTCAGCCAATTCCTGAAACGGCCGATCGACGTCTGGACCAAGGACAGATTGATGCTGTTCGGCCGGTGTCACAGTCGACACAAGCCCCGATTACACCTAAAGTACAAATCGCTGACCAAAAAGTGTCCCTCGTGTGGCTTATCGTCGGGCAAAGCAGTTGGTCACTTTACCCTACTTGAGGGTGAGGAGCCCCGCAATCCGGACGCCCGAAGTCATCCGCAAAATTGCGGCTTCGACGTCGTCTCGGACCAGACCGGCTATCCGGCCACGGCCCTGAGACAGGTCGCCGTCCAGCGGATGCTGGGCAAGCTCTACGAGAGTCGTCTGAGAGGCCGCGACCATCACTTCCAGTGCTCTCGCTGTACGTACATCATTGACTCTGTATTACATTTCATAGTGTTGATCATTGGACGCCTGTTGCAGGTAGCGTATCCGGAGGCTCGTCGGTTTGGGACAGCGAGGATTACGTGAAAAACTTCGCGCGGAGGTCGAGAGAGATTTACAATTCACATGCCCATGTACACATACGCAGACCTGACTGTGAACAAATCCTAAAGCAGAGGGATTTTTGTCATTGCCCTGGACGATTGTTACCAGGTTACAATTTTCCAAAAAGTGAACCGCCACATGCGCACACAGTAGATTACCGAACTCTTAAATGCATACAAGTGTATATAGAAATATTACAATTGCACAACAGAGCAGTTAAAACTGTATTTGAAAGTGAATTGTATTTCGACCTTTGCTTATACATCGTGATGAAAGAGAAGGGAGAAGAAGTGCGTAAGTGCGTGTGCGAACAAGATGACATTTCATGTCGCAACAGTAACATGCGAACAGAACCTACTGGGTTAGTGCACTTGACAAGAGCCGTGAAAAAAAGTTCTGTAGGTAAGGGTTATATGTATTTACCAAATGCACCAGCTGGTAAGGAACGCTTCGTTTGTTTTGACATCGAAAATGTAAAGTGTATATTCGCGCGCTCAACGGGACAAGAAAATTTTCCAGGTTTTGAGCCGCCGAGCCCAAACGAACTTTACCTCGTAAATATGTATCCTCTTTATGTAAGTGATGGTTTCTACGCGGGCGATCTTTGAATGTCGCTATGAGTGTGTCGAATTGAAATTTTCACTCTCGTTCGACAGGGGACAAGAGACCAAAGAAGGTCTGTGGCTCGCGGCTTCGAGCATAATAAAAAGAAGAGTGTGAGGGGATCGGCAGGAAAACGACCATCGACGTCAGGATACCGAAAACGGCAGACGAGTTCGACGAAGTGTAAATAGCCTACCTTCCGAGAGGGGAAAAAAATTAACTTTCGAATGAAAACTTGAAATCGATGAAATAAAGCTGGTTATTATTTTTAAAAAAGTATTTGAAGTTTGAAAAATGCGAATTAAATAGTTACACGGAAAAAAATTTAACCTGTGATTGAGACGTTGCTACATACTTCGGGAGATGATTGCGGGAAAATTCGTCGTTCCGTATCGAAATTGATCTGTCAAGGTAAAATATGTTTATGCCGGCCTATGATCGAAGATATTTCAGAATGAAGTAACAAAATAATTATCAATGAAAAATACGTTTCATTATTACGGTCCTTTGATTTTTTATTGCCTTGGACCAACGCTACCAATACACATGACGAAACCTTTTTATGCAATAAAATAATAATGACTCAGGTTATATTGTTGTGCATTGAGCACCTTATAACCTTCAATTTCGGTAATTTCAAAATTAATCGAGGACAACCATTTCGGCTCGAAATTTACAACTATAAATAAAAAATAAAAAAGTTTTAAAAAAAAGTAAAATAATAGATAATAAAAGAAAAATAAGTAAAACCATGATACCGATCCTCGGGGAAACCGTATTGTCGATAATCCACGGACCCGCGACGACGGGCCATCTCATCGAGGTTAGCCAATTCTTGAAACGTCCGATCGACGTCTGGACCGAGGACAGATTGATGCTGTTTGGCCGGTGTCACCATCGACACAAGCCCCGATTACGCCTCAAGTACAAATCGCTGACAAAAAAGTGTCCCTCGTGTGGCTTATCGACGTCTTCAAAAGCAGTGGGCCACTTTACCCTGCTTGAGGGCCACGAGCCCCGCAATCCGGACGCCCGTAGCCATCCGGAAAATTGCGGCTTCGACGTCGTCTCGGACCAGACCGGCTATCCAGCCACGGCCCTGAGACAAGTCGCCGTCCAGCGGATGCTGGCCAAGCTCTACGAGAGTCGTCTGAGAGGCCGCGACCATCACTTCCAGTGCTCTCGCTGTGCGCGTGAAACATTAATTGACACGCGCCACGATGAGCTCTAAATTGAATTCAACGTATCGCGTTTCAGGTGGCATATCCGGAGGCGAGGTTTGGAGCAGAGCTGATGTGGAAAGATTGTATGACGATTCCAGGTCTATTCACAAGGGACATGCCCATATCCACGTGTACAGGGAGAATTGCGAACGAGGGAACTGCGCTTGCAACCAGAATGCGACGAGCGACGATTTGGCTTCTATTAATTGCATGCGAAAATACCTAACAATTTGCCCGCGTGCGTTTACAGAAAACGTTGTCATAACGTTGTTCGCAACTGACCAGGATTTAAAGGATTGTTTATTTCGAGCATTGCAAGACGAAAGAAATTTGCAGACGTGTGTATGTGACATAGATTCTCGACGGTGTGGAGGTATCTACATCCCCCCAGAACATGCGGCGAGAAAGGGGGTACTCGAAAAAGATGTGAGCGCATTGCACAAAAACTGTTTCGAATATAACAGACTAGAATTCAGGACATTAGTAGATAAACAATTTAGAATTTATAAGGTAACGGTGATAATGGCATGTAATATACTAAGAGGTGAAGTTCCAATTCTAGCAAGTGATCGGAAACTTTATCTTTTAACTATGTATCCAGATGTAAGTGATCTTTGAATACATTGCGTTTATATACGTGGCGCGTTGCGTAAACTAAAATTTTCACCCTCGTTCGGCAGGCTTGGTGGACCAGACAAAAATGGGAGCCTGCAGAACTGAAACATTCTACATTTGGAGATGCGATGAGTGTCATACCGGAAGGATCAAAACAAAATCCACATAGACATAAAAATGGAAAAAAGGGTCGCAAAAAATAAACCATGCGTGCTCATTACGATATCCGTAGATGGCCATTATCAGCTCGAGTCTCAGCATCTTGACCTCTTCATTGTCTCGTGGATTTTCGAATTCGACATGGCTCGTTTTTTTTTTTTTTTTTCAAGAGAACCGCACGAGCTATCCGAGTGATCACCGATTTTTAATTATAAAATATAACAAAAACTTGTGTGTTTAAATCAAAGACGCGCCTGATATAAAAAAAATTCATGGTAAGAAAGTACACTTTTTTTTCACAAGTGTGCGATAAATAGACGACGGAACGTTGATTTTAAAAATTTCGGAAGAGCCAAATACAGGTGAATAGGAACGATGATCGATGATTTTTTCATCCCAAAGTCGACGGGACTTCGAGGACTGCTCTAGCCGTTGAGAGAAGATTGAAATCCGGAATAGACACGTCGTGCTGTCCGTTAACGATCATGCCAACGCAGTCCATTCGTTCGATTAATTCGCATTGGTTGCATTACTTGCTCGGGGAGAGACACGATGCACTATGAATAATAGTATAATTTTTCACATTAATTATTTTATGATAAATTCCTGTGGTAGTACACTTTTATATGATAATGGTAATGAAATATGCCACCTACTATATTTAATTTTGAATCTCGACAGATTTCGATCGAGTCAGTATAGATTGAAACAAAAGTATATGGGTCAGATTCAGAATTTTCCAAATAAACCTGCGGGCGAGGTTCACGGATTTTCCTGAAATTTTGGTATGTTATAGTACATGATAAAAAAGTGCCAAAACCAAAATTTTAGACCCCCCCTCCGCCCTCCTACCCTCCTCCTCCCCTATAGACGTCCATTTTCTATCTATATTTTTTCTGAAGGCCTGAAGCTATTAAAAAATCTAAAAAAATTCATGAAGGTACTTTTCAACAATCCGAACAATCTTGAATTTTTTCTGATTTTTCGAGTGCTTCAGGCCTTTAGAAAAAATCATTGAAAATTTAAATTATTTTATTTTCGGTGAAATGGTTCGATGTACCAGACCGGAGTATTTTTTTCGAATTCTGACGTCAAAAAACGATTCCTTGAATTTTTTCAGAATTTTTCATTCATGTCCATTCAGCCTAGAGCTGAAAAATCGGTATTTTTCACGAAAATAATTTTTTTAAGGAGCTACGGAGCCTCGAAAAATCCGGAAAATTTTTTTTCTCATTTTGTTCATCAAAATACATAATCTCAAATTTTTTCAGATTTTTTAATTGAAGGCGACAGCATCTGGAGCCGAAAAACGTTATTTTTAACAAAAAAGGTTCCTCGAACCCGATGGTTCCGGTAAAAAAATTTGAAAAATTTTTTTTCAATTCCTTGTCAAATTTTAATAAATTTTGACCGTTTCAAAAGTTCGATTGAAGCTTCCTAGCTCATTCTAGAGCATGATAAAGATTAATGCGAAATTCTGAAGACATTCATCATATTTACTGCCTTGGACCAACGCTACCAATACACATGACAAAACCTTTTTATGCAATAAAATAACAATGACTCAGGTTATATTGTTGTGCATTGAGCACCTTATAACCTTCAATTTCGGTAATTTCAAAATTAATCGAGGACAACACTTTCGGCTCAAAATTTACAAGTGTAAATAAAATAAAAAAGTTTAAAAAAAAAAGTAAAATAACAGATAATAAAAGAAAAAAAAAGTAAAATCATGATACCGATCCTCGGGGAAACCGTATTGTCGATAATCCACGGACCCGCGACGACGGGCCATCTCATCGAGGTTAGCCAATTCTTGAAACGTCCGATCGACGTCTGGACCGAGGACAGATTGATGCTGTTTGGCCGGTGTCACCATCGACACAAGCCCCGATTACGCCTCAAGTACAAATCGCTGACAAAAAAGTGTCCTTCGTGTGGCTTATCGACGTCTTCAAAAGCAGTTGGTCACTTTACCCTACTCAAGGGTGAGGAGCCCTGCAATCCGGACGCCCGTAGCCATCCGGAAAATTGCGGCTTCGACGTCGTCTCGGACCAGACCGGCTATCCAGCCACGGCCCTGAGACAAGTCGCCGTCCAGCGGATGCTGGCCAAGCTCTACGAGAGTCGTCTGAGAGGCCGCGATCATCACTTCCAGTGCTCTCGCTGTGCGCGTGAAACATTAATTGACACGCGCCACGATGAGCTCTAAATTGAATTTAACGTATCGCGTTTCAGGTGGCATATCCGGAGGCACGGCTTGGAGCAGAGCTGATGTGGAAAGATTGTATGACGATTCCAGATCTATTCACAAGGGACATGCTCATATCCACGTGCGCAGGAGGAATTGCGAAAGAAGCTGCGTTTGCCTCGAGAATTTTAATGGAGATTTGGCTAAAATTGATTGCATGCAAAAATACCTAACTGTCGTCAAGTGGAAGTATCCTAATATATTAACGTTATTCGCAACTGAAGAAGATTTAAAGGAATGTTTATTTCGAGCATTGAAATCTGTAAGCATAGAGAGTGTGACGAATTGTTTATGTCGCAGAGATAGTAGTAGTTGTACAAACATGACTATCCCCGAACATGCGACGAGAAAGGGGGTAATCGAGGCATATGTGAGCTCATTGAAAAAAAACGGTTATGCATATAACCCTAAAACAGGCATGGCAGAAGAAGAAACATTATTTTTAATTAATCAAGTAAAGTTGGTAATGACATGTCGTTTAAGAAGTCAAGATACCGCCTTTGGGGCAAATGAGAATCTTCATATTTTAACTATGTACCCTAAGGTAAGTGATCTTTAAATACATTGCTTGTATATAAATGGCGCATCGCGTAAACTAAAATTTTCTTCCTCGTTCGGCAGCCAACTGAGAGAGATAAACATACAATTGAGCGCCAGTTAGGTAGATCACAATGGCCCGGCTCTGATAATACATTCGGGGCTTACTTACAAGCAGCAAAACATGCTCCATTAAATAAAAAAAGAAGAAAGAAGAAATAAAACAAAATATTCCGAGAAAGACACTTGCAAAATTCACGAAAATTTCTCAAAAAATAAACCATGCGTGCTCGATACGATATCCGTAGAGGGCCATCATCAGCTCGAGTCTCAGCATTTTGACCTCTTCATTGTCTTGTGGATTTTAAAATTCGACATGGCTCGTTTTTTTTTTTCAAGAGAACCGCTCGAGCTATCCGAGTGATCACCGATTTTTAATTATAAAAGATAACAAAAACTTGTGTGTTTAAATCAAAGACGCGCCTAATATAAAAAAAATTCATTGTAAGAAAGTACACTTTTTTCACAAATATGCGATAAATAGACGACGGAACGTTGATTTTAAAAATTTCGGAAGAGCCAAATACAGGTGAATAGGAACGATGATTTTTCATCCCAAAGTCGACGGGACTTCGAGGACTGCATGCCGTTGAGAGAAGATTGAAATCCGGAATAGACACGTCGTGCTGTCCATTCGTTCGATTAATTCGTATTGGTTGCACTACTTGCTCGGGGAGAGACACGATGCACTATGAATAATAGTATAATTTTTCATATTAAGTATTTTATGATAAGTTCCTGTGGTAGTACACTTTTATATGATAATGGTAATGAAATATGCCACCTACTACATTTAATTTTGAATCTCGACAGATTTCGATCGAGTCGGTATCGATTGAAACAAAAGTATACACGTTAGAAATAATAACAATCAATGAATATAATAATTTTAATCGAATAAATTCAGTCGATCGATGGTGCCCCGGCGTAAAGACTCCCAAAATGTTTGCTCGCTTAATCGTCACGACGTTTCGTACGACGAAGAAATGAATTTATAAACATCGATTGCGGGACACGCGTCGATTCCGTTATTAATTCCAAAATTCGTAAGTCTTAATAACTGTCGCACTGGACGATCACGTGCTCGTACGTATATACTTGTGAGTACGGCCCCTGCAGGCGTGTATCGCATCGTGTGCAAAAATACAAGAATAAGCGGCGGTACTGCGTCACGATTGTCTATATAGATAAAATATCGTACCTACTGTTTTAAAATTGAAAAATCCACGGGTACACAACGTCGACGCGTTTAACTAATCAAATATTGACTCGTCGAATAGACGTAGTTTTAATGTATAAATACGAGGAGCGAAAAAATAGGCCGTGTGCGCGACCACGACGACGACGACTCCCATACGTACATTCCGTGATCTAAATCCGTTGGGATGAACTAATTGAGCAGCGGATGAAAAAAAAATAGTTAACGCGCTCACGCAATAGCGCCGTAATGCACGACATGGTTACGATGTTTTTTTTTTTTTTATATGTATGTATGAAAAGTACACAAACGCACACGTGTGTGAATTAATTATTTTTCTCCCTTTTTTTTTAGACATTTTATCAGAATTTATTATTTCGTGTAAACGTTTATAATAATTAATTCATAAATCCATAATCATAAAGTTAATTAATAAATACAATTTACAAGATGGCTTTTGACGATTTCGATTACAAATAGAGAGTCAGTTTTTTTTTATTTCTTCATTTAATCGGCTAATTTTTATATCCGCGAGTTTCTTTTTTTTCGGCAAAGCTTTAGGTTCTTTAATAATTATAATAATACTCTGTGATGCAGTGTGTATGTACTTTATACTCAATGTGGCCCAGTCGTTATACGCTTTTTGTAACTTGCGAAGAATTTTTTAAATTTATCAATGTATATGGCTTGACCTTGACATCCACTTTTTTTTTGTGTTGTTGCTGCAAATCCGATGAAAATTATATTAATTGCATAATTCAATCTTTCTGACTTTTTTGTTTCGTTAATATTCGCTATGTTTCCTCTTGTGTTTTTTATCTTAATTTATTAATCTCTACAATTGGTAAGTAATAGATTACTCTTTTTTTCTTGCTTTTGCGTATACGTGTCTATCTCACTCTTGCCTGACCAAATTCATTTCTCCATTGCATGCCTTAAGTTTGTGTGCATGAACAATCAAGTCATATTTTATAATTTTCCGTCCCTTCGGCTGCACGATGTAAAAAAAAAATTGTTAAAAATAAAAAATGAAAAATGAAACTGACTTTGGATCGCTGCGAAAGAAAAGGCCATCGCAGTAAGAATAAATTACAAGAATTATGTTAATATTATCGAGTAGTAATCCAAGAAAGTGAGAGAGAGATGATTTTTTCGTAATATCTTCTTTCTTGGTCTATTTAAAAACACACACAATCACAATCACGATTGAAAAAATTCAACGATTCATCCGAAATATTTCCGTTTAAAAGCTCGAAGATAATTCTTTATTTTATTTTTTCTTTTATGCGACAGACAGAGAGATTTATTTTTGCATCGTAAATATATTATAGGCACCTGATAACACGGGCAGAAAATGGTATACGTAACATCGAGGGACATTAGTTTTGTGCTTATCACCGCGATTTTGTATAGTTACTTTTTTTTTTCGCTTTTTTTCTCTTTCATACATCGATGATATATTATATTATATATTTTTTTTATAGTTTTTTTTAAACACACAACAATTTTTTTTCAACAACAGTTATTACCAGAAAAACATCGTGTTAATATTTTATTTATGTTGTTCTGCATCATCTCTGCTCTCATTTTTAAGTAGCTTAAGAAATATTCCTGGCTGATTATCATAAATTTTGTTGGTCGTCAGGCATGTGCATGCACTTCTCATTTGTATTTTTTTAATGTTTATAAGGACAACAGACACATACGTACACAACATGATTAAACTTTTTTTTTGCTTTTTTCGAGCTCAAAGTTATGTTTTTTTTTTTGTATCAACTTTAAAGTACTAATTAATAGGTATCATTCACATAGAAAAGGTGAGAATATTATATTATTAATATTTGTCTCATTGTGCATGAGTATTTTGCTTTTTTTTTTACTTTAATTAGATCCCTTTTGTATGTTTTTCGAGTTTCCTTATGGATGAATTGACTTTAATTTTAACAACACCTGTTCTCTTGGTACTTTGCTCCTTCAAAAGTTTTTTTTTCAGTGGGTATGTGCATCCTCGCAAAATTCAACCTTACTCTTTCTCTCTCTCACTTGCTCAAATAGTGAAGTAACGGACAGAAAAAAATGAAAACTTAAAATGAATTTATTTTTTCTGGAATTTTTTAATTCTTCCTTATTTTACTTTGTTACTAAAGTAATTACAAAAGTAACGATCGCGAGAAAAATAATAACGGCAAAGTAAAAATTACAATCCAAGATCGATAATCATCAACGGGCAAAATACTTTTAATTAACACACTTTTTATCATCCTCTTTATTTTGCTAATCGGTTCTGGTAAAAGCACGTTAAAATGTGTAAAAATGCTCTAATTTCTTCTTTTTTGTTCACTCTACTTTGACATGTAATATGTCGCATTAATATAAAATTGGACATTCAAAAAACGATCATATTTACCAATGCGCGATCATTAAACACTCTCATTTGAACAAGGAAAACAAAAATAACGAAGGAATAACACCTACTATTTTTTCTCGAATACAAAATTTCAGTACTTGGTACTCAGATGGCTTTTGTTCACGAAAAAAAAAAATATATATATCATATATAAACGCCGCATTCACAATGCTGTTGTTATTTATAAAAAAAAATCTTGTATCACAACGAAAAACTGATTGGTAGTATGCAGTAGTAATAAAAGATACAGGTAAGAAGAAAAGTATAAGTAATTAAAAAAGTAAATATAATATAATGATATGATAAATAATTAACGGACAAGTAACACAAACGAAAAAAGAGAAACCGAATAAACATCTTGTAATCATCATAATTGTTAAAAAGAAGATGAAGATAATTCGTGAGTCATTATTTGTTTTTTTTTGTCTTATTTCATTTATCAGTTTTCTAATCGAAACCCATCGATCGAGCCGCATTTTTACATATTACATGTATTATAATAATTAAATGACAGTAAATTTAGCTCGAACTTACACACAATGTCACGTTAAATTTTTCTTTATTTTTTGTTTAAAGCTTAAATGGTTTCGCTATTACAATATTAATTGTTTATTCTGACATTTCGACGCTTCTCCTTCGTGTGTGTGTGCGCGCACGCTCATGCATACCACCTTGATTCAGAAAACATATTCTTCCATTCTCTCGGCTTTTTTGCAGTAAAACTTGAATTTGATTCACAACATCAAAGAGGATATTAAGAACAATGTCCATTAAATTTTGCTTCGTCGTTTTGTTATTTCTTTCATTTTTTTTTGATTGAACAAGTATGTAAGTTGAAGCGTGTGTTGCGTTAAAAAGTAAAATTCAAGATGATATTATCTTTCAAGTTTTTTGGTTTTTGTTTTCTTTTTAATATATAAATAGTATGTATTCACACATAATTCCATTATATACCATTAAAAATTGAGCGCTTCACTCTTCCATCAAAGTGTTTGGTTCTCTTCAAATATAATAGTTTTTTTATGTTTCACACCGATGAAAACAGATTTACACGTTTCATCTTCTCTTTGCCCGAGCTATAAAGCTCGCGCGAATTGTTACAATTTTTCTTCCTCTCGCTGGCCCTAAATTAATGCGGAAACCAGTGAAAGGAAGATAAACGAGAGAAGGTGAGAAATGCAAATTGTTTCACAGAGATGCATACATGAAATTCGAAGTTGGAAAGTTGGAAAGAGAGAGAAAGAGAGAGGAAGGCACCCGGAGGGAAGTAGTTGCGAGAGAAAATGCGTTCTTATACTTTCTGAAGGAAGGTCGTGAAAAAGAAGGGTACGAAGCGGCATGATAAAATGAGTTTTGATGAAGTACAAATAGACAAGAGGCGAAAGAGGGGAAAGACATACTTTTCGTTTTTTTAGACACCAAGTATTGACTCTATGTAAATTTTCATGATCGATTAATCGTCTCGTGAAAAAGATTTTTCAGAAATGAATAATTCCAGGAAAGAGTCACGATGGAATCAGTACTCAGTGATCGGGTGAAAAAGGTGCTAATTTACGCGGCGTTTTGTGTTTGTGTGGTTTTTTTTTATTTATTACCCATATACATGACAAATAGGACGTTTTTATAAAATATCCCTCTGATTTGTTTACAATTGGTAAATTCTTTGTCGAGTCCGTTCTTCTTTCATTTTAACTAGTCTTAAACATAGTGAAAAATCGTTTATATACTGATTAGAGTGTAAATACAGGTATAAACCACTGAAGCGAAAAACTTCGATGACGTGACAAGAGAATTTTACCCCCGAGGGATATTATCACACACACGAACTTGAGGTAAAGTTTATGGACAAGGAATTTCTGATTGAACGGAGGGNGGGGGGGGGGGGGGAGGTAAGAGTAAGGAGACAGATGATGAAATTGAAGGAGGCAATTTTCCTGTGTCTTGTTATTCAAATAGTATAATAATTATTTTCTGATTTTTTCATTTTTCATCATTGTTGTTTTGTTGTTTTTGTATATTTGTTTTTTTTTCTTAATCTTCTTCAATTGTTCTTGAAGACTCGCGCGCTTATATTTTATTTATATATAAGTAATGTGTTTTTTTTTGTGTTTTATTGGTTTTATGAGGGTTAGTTGTCGCCGCCCTCTTGTGGCTCGTCGCCGTCACCCTGTGTGTCACTGGTCCATAGGGTGAGGTTGTCACGCAGCAGCTGCATTATCAGCGTCGAGTCCTTGTAGCTGTCCTCGTTTAGTGTGTCGAGCTCGGCAATCGCATCGTCGAATGCCTATACGTTATGGAGAAAAAAAAAGTGCATCAGTAAATTTATACGGTATTATGAATTTGAGTTAAAAAAAAAAAATTGAGCCTACAACAACTGTGAGAGAGTAAGAAGAAAAAAAAACGATGGTTAGTTCTAATATAACACACACTTTTGCCACTGTTCAAGAGCGCTCGAACGTGTATATAGTCGATCAATTATTTTTGTCATAATAAAATTGCTTTGTAATAATAACACACACATAGACATTTTTGTGATTAAAAAAAAGTAGAGGAAGAACACTTCTTTTTAACAATGCGTTTTTGCGTTAAAAATCTGATGATGGTCTTATTAATTCATGTATCAACGATATGATATGAGTCAAGGTTTTTTCGATGCAAATTTTTTTTTTTGGTTCTTTTTTGTAAAATCACGCAAAGCTCGAAGCCAAAATCTCAAGCAAATTAGACCGACGCCAACCGACGGCGGGCGGCGCGCGTCCAACCTGTTTAGCCAAATGACAAGCTCTGGCTGGCGAATTGATGATCTCGTAATAGAATACGGAAAAGTTGAGGGCCAAACCGAGCCTAATAGGATGTGTCGGCTGCATCTTGCTTTTCGCTATCTCGAATGCTTCCTGGTAAGCTTTCTGCGAGTCCTCCACCACGACTGTAAAACGTCAAAGATGATAATATACAAGTGTCAAAAAAAAAAATTTACAAGTTTAATTTCATCAGCTGTGGACCAGCTTCGTTTTGATCATCTCAAAACAACGGAATAAAAATTATATTAAAAATAAAAAAGACGAAAAGAACCAAGCGTTAAAGGTAAAAGCTCGTGTACGAATATTTAAATAATCGACACGGCAGTAGAACGGAAAAAATTCGATGATAACCTCGATTCTCTCTCGCTGAAAAGAATAAGCTTATAAAAATGTTGCATATTCATAAACATTATATACATATTTTTTTTATAATACTGATCAAGTCACGTTTGCTCCGATGAACGTGTGTGTGTGTGCGTCTGTATTATATTATTTTATATACGACATGTGTGTGTTTTTTTTCTTTCTTTCGAACAATAACCCTGAACCATCGGCATATATATACATTTTTTTTCTCTCTGTCTTACTCTCCCACAATTTCGGTGCGATTGCTCTCTTGTAATCAGCTAGCTGTGTATACCTGTTTGGCCAACTGGCAGGCCTTGTCCGGCGAATTTAGAATCTCGTAATAGAAGACGGAGAAATTGAGCGCGAGTCCTAGCCTGATTGGATGGGTTGGCTGCATTTTGGATTTGCTGATTTCGAACGCGTCCGAGTATGCCTTTTGACTGTCCTCTACGACGGCTGTTGTTGTTGCATTTTTGTTCGGTGAGTAAATCGATTAGTATACATGTTTCATTTTTAAATATGTAGGCTTGTATATATAGCATTATATTATTAGAAGTAAAAAAAAATAGAGTAATAACGAAGTAACAATGAAGAGAGGACAATCCCTCTTGTTTCCTCGAAATATTCACCGATATATGGGATTGTCCAAGGATGAAAAGGCACGTGCATCATCGAGCAAGTTCATTGTTTCTTTCATCGAGAGTTTAATGCATAATTTTTCAATGAAGAATAATAATAAAAAAAAAGACGAAGGCTGATAATAAAAAAAAAAAAAAGAAGAAGAATCGGATCCTTACCGTATCTATTGTCACCGGTGGCAACCTCCGCAAGATACCTGAAGTAATCTCCCTTCATCTTGAGGTAGAAGACTTTGCTCTCCGCGTTGCTCGCCTTGAGGATGAGGTACTTGTCAAGAAGACCCTGTAAAAGTGCAAAAAAAGCGCAAATCGTTAGTACAAAAAATAATTGCAGTTTTCGTCGAATTTCAACCAAACCCTCCCCCAAAAATATACACTACCCCTCCCTTGTGCTGCTGCAGCACCGTATATAACACGTATACGTATCGAAACCTCGATTGCTCTATTGAAAATTTAAGTTCGAGAGAGAGAGCTTTTGACGTTGAAAGCTATTGTTTGCCAGTGCTCTCTCTCTCTCTCTCGCTGCGTGTATGCACCTATGTGAACGTTATAACGGGCACAACCTCGGCAATGACGTCACGAACATCAGGGAGAGAGCCCGAGCAAAGCAGAGCACAGAGAGAGAGAGCTCTATATATTCCCTCTCGCAACCCTTCGGTTGTAAAGCTCGTGTCATATCAGCCTCACTCTCTCTCTCTCTCTCGAATTATATTCGAGATTAAATCGATATAATGTACACACACGCGCGTACCTACGTACCGTTGCGGTGGATGCCATCTACGTATTACACGCAAACAAAACGATGACGACGACGACGACGACGAGCATTACCATTACAAATATTGTTTATATACGTATTTCGGTTTATAAGCGCTTACTCGTATGAATGTACACGCGCGCGCGCGCGTCCCGCTCGACATCAAAACGCACGCATGCACGCACGCGCGTATATATTGTATATATACGTGTATTGAAATGCGCGAAATATTCGCGCGCGTTTGCGCTCCGCGACGCGACTCTGAGTAATTATTACTCCGCGCGCGCGTATTATCATCGTCGCTCGTATTATATATGAGGCAATAGCACACGTATATATATATAATATACATACACACAACGGAGAGACGGCGCCTATATGGCTCTATAATGCACGGCTCGGCGATTAAAACCTTGCTCCAGTTTTACTGCGCGGCAGTAGAGAGAGATATAGCGTATAGCTAGCTAGCTAGAGCTCTAGAGCGCGCGGCAGCGCTTTGCAAACTCATCTTTCTTTCCTTTCTTTCTCTTTCGTTATGCTATATACGCTCTCGTGTGTATATCATATACTACTTTATACATGCTGCACATAGTGCAACAGCAGCAGCCAGCCAGAGACAGAGGGTGAGAAAAAAAGCGTGTATGTTATGTGTAGGTACGAAGAGAATACAAAGTGCATCCGAGGGTAGAGAGAGAGAGAGAGAGACTTTTCTCTGTACGAGTGTGTTTTTTTTATAACGCACGAGTAACATTTTTTCCTCTCTTTCTCTGACTCGCTCTTCTTTTTTCCTGCTTATATAGAGAAAAGGGCATTGGGACGCGCGAGAGAAACGACACTTTCGTTATAATGTACACGCGCTCGAGACGAGGTAATGAGAGCCGAAGAAATTTATATACTTTCCGTGAGCTTCTCTATATAATACTTCTCGGGGCCGGCCGAGAGAGAGAGCCATGGTGTATAAAGGTATACAGAGAAGCTTTTCTTCGGGTGGGCATTTATTAGAAGCATCTCTTCTCGTACATATAATACGGCCACGGGGATACGCGTCTAATAAATTCCATCTCGTTACCCTTGACCCGCGCCCGCGTTTTATATGGTATATAATATAGCCGAAGACACGCGGCACACGTGCGTTACGATTTTTTTTTCTTCCTTTTTTTTTTACGATCTCCGAGGCTACCACCACTATCTATAACCACGAGAGCACGTATAAAACGAGGAAAAATCCTCTACTTGCTGTTGCTCGCTGAGCACGAAAAGAAGGTAAGCTTTTATATAGAAAAAAAAAAAAATACCAGCAAGTATGCACGCTAGCGCGCCCGAGCTTGTGCCCCGTCGAGTGAGTCTAGCGCGAAGAGACATAACTGGTTTTTCAAATTCCACTTCCATACTAAACAGCATTAAAGCGAGAGCTACACGGGCATCGTATATAAATGCGCGCCGCGCGCAAGTTAAGTAAAGCACGTCGCGATCGGGCGTGTCGCGTCCGCTTCCGCTTCCCCATGCAGCAGCAGCAGCAGACGCAAAAACACACATACACACACACGGCGTACCACGTAATACTTGTACACACGTATTATCGCATGATGTGTGTGTGTGTGTGTGTGTGTGTGTGTGTGTGTGTGTGTGTGTGTGTGTGTGTGTGTAAAAGTACGCGCGACGCGCAGCAGCAGCAGCAGCACTTGCGGCGTTATGTATCGTGTGCACATTGTGCCATTTCCGGATTCTCTCTCTCTCGCGTGTATGTGTGCAGGACGACGCATTAATTGTACTTACACGGCGTTGCCGTTGATTAAGACGTAGCGATATTATTTTTTTTTTTCGATATTATCGACGCGTCTCGATAAACTTTCTTTTTCTACTATATGTACGTATGATGTAATAACGACATTGGATTTCGATTTTTTTCAAGCCGCGCGCGCGCGCGAGTGCTCCGAAACGCGATGGGGGAGAAAGGAAAAGAAAACACAGAAACGTCGTCGAAATCAATTAAACATATATATATAGAAAAAATATTGGCGAAGTGGTCTAGACGCGCGCAGCCGCTGCTTGTCCTGCGACGTTGCAAAACCCTTTTTACGCGTACGCGCGTGTATATATTTACATGAAAAAATATACACGTATTCCGCAAGAGGAGCTCTCCGTAGGAGAAGTCGTCGTCGTCGCGCACTATATATTACACAAAGCTTCAAGGGCTAACGTGGAAAATGATATCCGCACGAGAGAGATAGAGAGAAAAAATGATAATTTTTTTTTTTTCATTATTATTTCTTCGCGTCGTAAGATACGTTGATACGGACGCACATACACAGGCGAGTTGCGCACGAAGGTCGAGAAACGAATCGATATATCGCCTTCCGTTCTTTATTCCCTTTTTTTTACTTCTTCGTTCGTTTATTATCAATTTTTTTTTTTTCGTTATTATTATTCCGACCATTGTCAGAATCTTAACGAAGCGTTGAGAAAGGGCAGCGGATATATTTATTCGTTGCTTTTATTTCGTCGGACGCGCGGGGCAGGGTCGCATGAAAAACAACACAACTGTGCGCAGCAGCAGCACACGTGCGTGCGCGTTAAAACGTAAAAGAAACGAGACGGTATATAATAACTCTCAACGACAAGTGCGAAGAGCGAGAGAGAGAAAATGCTTATTACCCAATGTAAATTATGTCACTGCAAATGTCACATTTCGCCTTGGAATCGCGCCTGGCTCGTATTATATTGTTTATTGGGATAGCGAGAGAAAAAAATAATCTTTTTTTTTTTTCAAGCAAAATTTAGAGGTGCGCCTGCCAAGCTGCCGTGTCGCGCTTGACAACAGATTTTTCCGCGTTGAAACGCGCGCGCGTCTATAATTAGGCATTTTCTAGTCGCGGTGATAAAATTTCAGAAATGGCAGTTCAACGAGCGGCTCGACATCGAGAGCGAGTTATTAAATTATCCGAAGGCGCGCGCGCACGTGACGTCAAGTTTACAAAAATCAAATTTACAAAACGACGTTACATTATAATAAAAAAAAATATATATCGAGAAAGAGAGAGAAAAGTAAGTTATTGCACACAAGTAAGTAATCGCGTGCGAGAGAGGGAGAAATGATCGACGACGATTACGGCGGTTAAGAGAGCAGCGGCGCAGTGTCCAACCTTGACCAATTTTTTCATTCTTCACTTCCGACAAGAGAGCAGAAGCAGCAGCAGTAGTAGTAGTAGTCGGATAATTTCTCTCTGCTCTTTTTCTCTCTCTCTCTCTCTCTTCTCTTATATAGTCGTCTCTGTGCCACAGCGGAGCCGAGCCGAGACGCGCAAGTTGAATCGATTAACTCTCTATCTCTCTCTCTCTCTCATTCGCGGCTTGTAGAGGAACGCCAAGTGATTTAATCCCATTTTGCGCGCGACGATGTCAAAGCTCTTTAACGCCGTTATATACATATAGCTGATAAAAAAAAAGGAGGAAGAAAGAAAGAATATACGAACCAGAACATCGTAACAGATCTCCCTGAGCTCCTTCTCGACCTTTTCCCTGTACTCCTTGGCCATCTGCTGTTTGCGCTCGGAGCCCTCGGTCTTTTGCTCGATCGACGAGATGACGCGCCACGAGCTGCGCCTCGCGCCGACCACGTTCTTGTAGGCCACCGAGAGGAGATTTCGCTCCTCGTTCGACAGCTCGACGCCGGTCTCGGTCACGGACTTCATCGCCGAGGCCATGTCGTCGTAGCGCTCGGCCTGCTCGGCCAGCTTCGCGCGCTGCACCAGCTCTTCTTTGTCGACCGACATTTCTGTTGATGGGAAGAAGAGAATATTTATTAATAAGAAATTTTTTTTTTGTTTTTTTTTAATTCGAGGTTGCACAAGGCAATATGATTCATACGTATGGCATTTATGTAATAATAATAATAATAATAATAATGAAATATATTTTAAAGAGCGAGATAGAGAACGTGTACAAAACAACGCACTCGTGCATCATACATGCGGGATAGGAGGGGCAATAAAAACGATGTTTATGGCAGCGAGCCACGTCAAGAGCCAAAAGGCAACAAATTATCTCAAAAAGTCAAAAGGTGCGCTTGCATACGCACACACACACACGAATCCGAGAGCGCAATAACGATCGAATTTATCAATTACACACGCATGTATAATACCAAGAGACTCGCGATCGTCACATCCTCCTTCTATATAGTCGCGTTCTACATCGACGCACTCACGTGTGTGCTGTTCAACGTCGTCGTCGTCGTCGTCGACGTCGTCGTTTTCATTGAAAAATTGCGCACGGCTCAATTAAAAGTTATACTGAGAAGTATATAAACCCGAGTACGTGTGTGGGTCTGTGTTTATACATGACTAACTGCGCGCGCGAGCGAAGACAGAGAGAGAGAAGACGTCACTTAATTTATAATCGCGAAAACATTAAATAACAAAACGTAGGCCGGAGTTTTAATCGCGCACCTTGTATCATTTGTTATCTCGCAACCTGACTGCGCGACGGCGTTATAGCTGCCGATTTGTGTTACCGACGAATCGAGAGACAAGACAATCGAGAGAGGCGAGATGATACTTTCACAAATGGTAATAATTCACGTTCTCAGGGACTGTGTGTCAGTGTTTGTGTGTGTGTGTTTGTTTCGCGATATAACGGAAATAAACACGCACACGGAAGATATATAACGATTTTTTTTATTAATGCCGTTGGTTCTTCCGTTGAGCAGGTGGGCGCGATTATCTCGCGCCAAATTTGGACATCAATTTTTCTTTCGTGTATCATTTAAAGACAAAAACGACGGAGCTTTTCCGTGCGACTTTAAGCTCAAGTAACAAATCGTCGTTTTCCTAATTTACCCGTAAAACGTCTCTCATTACAGTCGATTTCGTACTTATAACATACACACACACGGACAGACAGACGCAGACATCTTCGCGCGATACACAGGAGAGAGAACTCGGAGAGATCGGAGTCGCTCTCACACGGCATTTGAAAATCCGCCGTCTATTTTCGACGACAACAACGTCGTCGAAAGTGAGCTTGCGACGGCGACGAAGACGAGAGTGAAGCTCTCTCTCTCTTAGCTTCGAAGCTGAAGCAGACATATTATATAGAGAGAGGAGGAAGAGAGACATGCCGGAGAGAGAGAGAGACGACGACGACGACGCGCACACACGAGAACACGTGCTTCCAAGTAAAGTGCGCCCTTCCTTGCGTTTGCC
This sequence comes from Trichogramma pretiosum, assembly GCF_000599845.2. Taxonomy (NCBI): domain Eukaryota; kingdom Metazoa; phylum Arthropoda; class Insecta; order Hymenoptera; family Trichogrammatidae; genus Trichogramma; species Trichogramma pretiosum. The sequence goes on from NW_019640809.1 coordinate 126,888, forward strand.
TCTTTGCTCTCTCTCTCTCGCTGAGACTCGCGCGGATCTCTCGAAGCAGCAGCAGCACAGCGGCCAAGATTAGATTGCGACAGAGAGACGTTTTATATGGTAGGTGTATGTAAGCGTATGTGTGTATGCGTGCGTGCGAGAGACAACTCTGGTTACCACATTTATACTTCTCCAGAGACACACGTACATTGTGTTTCGGACACGAGCAGAAAAAAAAAATCTTTTCTCTGCTTCAACATCTCGCGATCGATTTCACTCTCGGAGCACAGCAGCAGCAGCTCTCGCTCTATTTCTGGCTTATATCCAAAAAGCCCATGTTTTTTTTTTGCGCGCTATCTTTTCGCCGCAGCAGCAGCAGCAGCAGCAACGGCACTATTATTTTACTTTATTTTATTTTATACATTCTTTTTTTTTTTTTTTTTGAGAAATCGTTTGTAATCGACGAGAAGTGCTGCCACACACCGTTGCTGCTGCTGCTAACGATATATAGGTCAAGTACGGTAATAAAAAAAAAAAAAAAAGAGGCAGGCAGGCAAGCAGGCAGCCGCACGGAAAGCTCCGGTCTGGAATATCATTACACGCGCGCGCGATGTGTGTCGTGCGTATGTGTACTTAATCTATATAAACAACCGAGTAGAAATAGTGTCGTAAGCCTCGAAATCGATGGAACGGAGAGCTCCCAAAAAAACATAAATGTAATTGTGTGCGCGAAAACAAGAAAAAATTAATAAAACACCGAGAGAGAAGAAGAGAGGAAGCTTCTTCTGTACAGCAAAATTTTTGCACGCATGGAGCGCGAGCGTGTTTGCGCATATGCGCGTTTTCTCTCTCTACGTACAAAACTCGGAGGCAGAAGCAGCAGCAGCCGCCGCTGCTGCCGGCACGCATACACATATACACACACACACACGACGTTCGGAGCAGCAGCAGAGGCAGCGGAGCTCGGCTGCGTCGGGCCGCAGCAGAGAGCCAAGCGTTGGCACGAGCCGCCGCTGCCGCCGTGAGGCGCAAGGAATCGATAAAACGGCGCTGTGCTTCTCTCTCGCTCGCTCGCTCGCTCGCTCGCGCACAGAACTCCGTGTAAAAGAGAGATGTCTGTATATATATGTGCGCTTGTTTGTATTGTACATATATACGTGAGTCTGCGTTTGTATTAATGAATGTATGTATGTATGTACGTGTGCGATACGCGGCGGAAGACATTCGCATGACTTTGTACGCGATGACGACGACGACGTCGAGAAAGCCAAGCAGCTGCAGAAGAAGTTGTAGCAGTAGTAGCAAGATAGCAATAATGATAGTTCTAGTCACAGAGAGAGTAAAAAAAATGGATGATTTTTCCTCGTGTCTACAATACATATTACACACACGACGACACGAGAGAGTTTCGAAGAGTCAGAGAGAGAGGTAGCCAGCCAGCCAGAGCCGCGAATCAATGAAGCGCGCGGCGCGGACTCCGTATTAATATATAGCACGTAATATACGCGCCCGAGAAGTGTATATAAGAGAGAGAGACACGACGAGAGAACGCGATGTGGCCCGAGACCGATGACTCATACGCAAAAGAATGTGTATATAGATATATACATACATACACAAATGATGACGTCGTAATGAGTCTTTACATGGATATACATAACGGGCGGACCGTCGACCATGGACGGTTCTATATACATTATTACATTATTATCATCGTACATATATATAATCATACGGCGTTATGTACTATACGAGTCGGAGCGCGGCGACACTCGCAAAAGTGAATGGACAGACGGAGAAGAGGATGCGCCCCGCGGCACATACAGCAGCAGCAGCACATTGGGAAACCCACACGATTATATATGTTATAGGCGTTAACGCGGATTTTCGGAGTCGTTTTGTTGTTGTTGTCGTTGTCGTTGTAATGCGCGTTAACTGCGAGAAAATCGAGAGATTGAGAACCTCTGCGCGTTGCTGCTGCTCCGCCAGGTGTATTAACGTGTACCAGAAGTTAATACCACCGTGTACAGGAGGAGAGAATCTTCGTTCTTTCGATCGGGGCACTGTGATGCACGCACAAACACACAGGCACACACACTCGTGGTTAGCAGATGTATCCGTACGAATGTATGTTACATCTGCACGAGAGAGAGAGAGAGAGAGACAAGGAAGCCTATAATACTGCAGAAAGAGAGACAGATAGAGAGCGAGCCGCGTAACGTATTATAACCTCAAAAAGTCTCCGGTGTGGTATATATATGTGAAACTGCGCGAATTCAGTCGGCAACACGCACACGCACACGCAAGGCAAGAAGCACAGACCACAAGACACAAAAACCGAGGAGAGGATTATGATATATACTCGACGATTTTTTAGGCACTGTGTAAAGAAAGAGAAAGAGAGATAGCCGACACCGTCCGGCAGATGCGTAGACAGAGAGAGATAGATTATTATGCGTTATAAATTTTTGCGCGATGCTCAATACGTACTTCGTTGTGAATTATTTGCTCGTTACACACGGACACGCACGCACGCTTATACTGAGGTACTGCCCCGAAACACGTATCAACACGGACTGATTACAAACACACGGCGGCGGTGGCGGCGGCGGCGGCTCGTACAGAGTAAGAGAATCTGTCTCTCTCTACGGGTTCCTCGTTTTTTTTTTGTTTCTCGCACACCTATGCGAAATCTCTTTCTCTCTCTCTTTTTTTTTTTATTGGTTACGAGTGCCCCGGGCGTACGTACAACGAGAGGTGTAATACGTAGATTTACGAAGAATTTCTCAATATACTATACGGCAGTAGCAGGCAGTAACAGCAGCAGCGGCGGCGTTAGCAGCAGCAGCTACTACGACGGCTGCGTTTGGCGGGGGTAAAACACATATATATACGCACACACGCACAACCGCTGATGCTGCTGCTTTATACACGCAAAAGGGAGAAGCGAAAAAGAGACAGAAAACACATCCACAGAGCGATTCGCGCTTACACACGTAGTAGTAGTAACCCGAAGTTACATATATAGAACGAACGGAGTCGACGACGACGACGTAGAGAGTAAGTGAGACGGAGACATTATATCGCGCACGGTGAGCTCGAGCTGCTGCTGCTCCTCCGCCGTCGCTGCCGCGGTTGCACTCGCACACACCTATAATACGCGTATGTAATACGGCCAAGAGAAGCTCACTCTCGCTGTAATAAATGCGCGATGCGCGTGTGTGCGTGCGAGTTTCGCGTATCTATACGGCATGCGGCGAAAAAAAAAAGGCGAAGAAATGGTTATGATACACGGCTTTTTGGCTTTTTTTTTGCTGCTTCCACTCTCTTCTCGGAGACTCGGAGATATACGCACACACACGCACACACATACCCCAGGGCAGGCAGAGAGAGACGAATATGCGCACATACACAGAGACAAGGCACCAAGAAGACACACGGCACACACACACACACGTACACAGACACAAGAGAGTGCCCCCGTGTGCGTGTGAATTTTGTACGTTATATTTATAAATCGGCTCTCTCTCTCTCGCTGTGATCTCTTCTCTTCCTCCTTTTTATATACACGTATGAAATACTCTTAAAACGTTATTATTATTAATATTATATTTAAAAAGCGAAGAAGGCGCCGCGACACGCGATGACGACGACGACGATGGTATAGAGAGCTCTATATTTCGTCGGCTCGACACAACTCACACTCACTTTTATAATATTTCTTCTGTTTTCACACCAAAAACGAATCAAAATTTACAAAGGGCGAAGATTCTCCTTCTTCCCGTGTCCAAATTAAAAACTCTGTCCGTTGTCTGTTCCGGTATATATAATACTTTTTAATGATTTTTTAATTTAAAAAAAAAGGAGATCGGTTGAGTGCTGTGTAGTTTGCAATTAAGTGGCGTGCCAACGCAAATTTTGTCCTATATATATATTGATGTATATACCGTACTTTTTGTAATTATAATAATTCAAATTGCCTTTTTGTCTCGGACCACTCCCGCACAACGACTGACTGGCGCTCGGCGCTCGCGAAACGGCCGAGCCTCGGGTAGAGCTCGGCGGCAGCAACAGCAGCGCCGCCGAGTGCGAAACTCACAGCAGCAGCAGCAAGGAGAGAGAGAGAGAGAGAGCGAGGGGGGTGAGGAGGGGATTTAGGTAGCTCGCGCGCAATATGCGCTGCTGCTGCTGCGGCCGGCGAACACCGCGACGACGACGACGACGAACGGCGGCGGCGGCCGCTGTGCTGCGCTGCTGCTGCGCAAATCCTACGCATATGTGTGTTATGTCAGTCAGTGTGTGTGTGTGTGTGTGTAATGTAACAGTAGTACGATCCTACATTATGTGCGCGCGTATCGTGTGCTGCGACTTACTGATAGAATCGCGGAAGAAGACGAAGAAGAAGCGCAGTCAGCTGGTTACGCGACCGTACACGGTTTACGGAGCAATTTTTGTGGGAAATTAGCGCGAAAAAGAAAAGTCGCGTCGAAAGGGGAAAATTTCGTTCTTTTACCGGTACACGATGCGCCTGTATTACTGAATATGACGAAAGCACACGTGCGCGCGCGAGCGCGAGATTTTGCCGCCCTTGTAACGCGATAGACAGAGACGTAGAGGCAGAAGAGGAGCTTTGCGATACAGCGCGTGTGCGTGCGTTAATAATAAAATACAAATCGCCGAGTTTTTTATCAGCCGCGCGATTCGCGTTGATGCCTTTATTACGCGATGACGATGACGAGAGAGCTATGACTTATTTTCGGCGATAAATAAGAAATAAAAATAAAAAATACATAAAACGAGCGCCGGATTGACACGGAATCCCTTGACGAAAGATCGGTCATTCGCGATGCGTTAATGCTATGTGTGTGTGTGTGTGTACAGCGAGAAGCGCTGGCATCGACGGTTCCCCGTCTTTCTCTCTCTCTCTCTGGCGCTCAACTCCAACGTGAGCTGCTGAGCGTAGTTAGCAAGCGCACGGCCGAACTTTATTGATCGGCCTCGAGGCCAGCGACGGCAGCGTCAGCAGCAGCAGCCACGGCTTTTCCAGTATAAAGCGCCGTGTACTGAACACACGCACATACACACACACACACACACACATAAAGATATACATAGATATGCACGCGCGAGCGTCTATACTATCTCAATCTCTCCGTCTTGTTCCTCGCGTGCCGTCGTGGTATAGGTATATAATAGGCACGAGAGGTATTCCTTTCGTTTTCGATCTCGAGAGCACCCGTGTTTGTCTCTGCACGCGCATATGGATGATGATAATAATACGCAGCGGCGGCGCACACGTGTGCGAATTTCGAAGTTGCGCCGAAAAATGTCAAAGGGCGCACGAAACACTAAGCGAGGGATGATCTTTTTTCGAAACGAGACTCTGCTGTCGTGCGTGATACGTATCGTGTCAGTCGATAATCTCATTGCGCGCGTGTGTATAATGTGTGGAGGTCAAAGACTCTTTTTGGGCACGCGCGTGCCATATAGCAGTATTATACAGGCATAATAGGGTGCGCGGGTGGGACGCAGCGCAACACACGTAACACCGGCAGCAGCCGGTTGATGCCTTTTTTTTTTGTTTTTGTTCTTTCGTCTTCTCGCGTCAAGGGTAACGAGGAGACTCTCTATACGACCGTACGTATATCCACCCTCTTGTCGTGCGATATAATGTAACCCTGCACAGGGGCTTTTGAAGGATGATGAAGAAGGAAAAAAAAGGAGAGCTCTGATGCTGCTGCTGTTACTGTTGCTGCTACTCGGTGATATTTTGACGCGCCGTATATAAACACATCGACGCGTCAAAATGACATTTCTCGCGTGCCGCTCTGTAGCAGCAAAGGGTGTGGCGGCGGCAGAGAGAGAAAGAGAGAAGCATAAGCTGCAGTTTAACGCGTACACATATACTCACGAGACGCGATGATATTGTACATCTTAAAAAGTTAATGCAGGGGAAAATGGCTCGCGAGGGCTTTTTACCCGCGCGTTGGCGGGAAATAAGAAGAGTCGAAATGTCTCTCTCTCCTTTTTTTTGTGTGTTTTTTTTTCGTGTTTTCACAAACGCGCGATGCGGAGGATTTATTAATTTACGTGTACACATCAACAGATTAATAAGAGATAAAGCGAGAGAGAGAGAGAGAGAGAGATGTATATTTGCATAATCGCCTACGCAAAGATTCATCATCCGACGTTAATTTAGTAATAAAACGTGTGGTACATAAACGGAGAGTGAGAGACAGAGAGAGAAAAAAAAGGAAGAGTAGGATGAGATTGTGTGTGTGTGTTTATTTAACTATGCTTTAATATTCTCTACGTTCGATGACGCACGAGTCAATTTTTAAACTCCAAAGTGTTTGAAGCTTGCTAAAGAGCAGTGCGACAGAGACACGACCAAACACGCGATTTATCTGTCCTTTTTCATCTTCTTTTTTTTCATTTTTTAATTAATATTAGCGAGGTATGAATTATCGCAGTTGGTACATATAATAAGCAGAGATCAATCTCTTTTTTCGTCCGTTTACATCGCTACAATCGGATGTCTGTGTGTATAAAGAGCGTCGGTAAATACAAAAGTATGTATATACGTATCACGACGCATTTCGTCGCGCTTTTATAATTTGGAGTCACGCGGATCCATTAGTGGGAAAAATCGTCGCGCGGCCGTCGTTTTTCCTGCGCCCCACCCCCGAGCGTGTACAAAACAGAGAATGAAGCACAAAAAAAACGGCTATAAAGGTAAAGAGAATATAAGCGAGATAAAGGCGGCTACTCTTGCTAATGGAAGACCCATAAACGTTGATATCATTGCGAGTCGCATTTTCTCTCGCTATTATGTAAATCGAATAATTTCATGGTTCGTACGAATCGATGCGATTACGCGCGCACACAATCGCATCGTACACGACTGATTCAAACTTCTCGCGCGCTTTCGATGTGTTATATATAGTATGGAAGTCCGGGAGTCTCGCGCGCGCGCCACCCCGTAGACCTTCTCCATAACATACGCATTACTCCTGCCTGCCGTCCCTTCTCCGTCCTATCCTCGCGTCCGGACGAGGAAGAAGAAGCTTGAAAAAAATGATAGACGCTCCGTTTTTTATGCTGCATTTGGCAAACGAAACAATTTCTTTTTCGAGTACATACGTGTATGTATCTATACAGTATACGTATATGTGATATCAGAGAGAGAGAGAGAGAACGAGACCGAAGGCACTTATAAACGATGGCCCAATGAAATATTGATCGGCCGAGTCGAGCGCGCGCAACACCTGCAGCAGCAGCAGCAGCCATGCCGCCTGCCGTACACACGTATAATACACATACAGACACATACACGCATACCTATGTGTATGTATATACGCGACGATGATACAGGGAACGAACGACCCACCCTTTCGACGTTTATATATTATATACGTACACCCTTCGGTTTTCTTTCGACTGTGTGTGTGTGTATGTCTGTGTATAAGTATATATGAGCAATCTCGTTACTCTCTGACACCGTTTCTCAACGAGCGCATCATCGTCGTCGTCTTCGGTATCGTGTTTTATATAGGCACGAGAATACGATAGCCAAAAAATCTTTCATCGATTTTCTTTTACTCTCCTCTCTTTCTTCCTTCCTTTTTTTTGGGGGGTGATTGAAAAAGTTCTCTCTCTCTCTCTCTATAAAGTGTAAGAAATCGGCAACTTTGCTCGTTAAAAATTCCTCGCTCGCGCGCGAAAACTTTTCGCGTTAATATTAATTCGGGTTGTGCGCGCTATTATACGCAATGTATAGATATAATAATATCATTATGCACGAAAGGGGGGGGGATGAAAATTGATTCCGGAACACGTATACAATGATGCATTATTGTATATGTACGTAGGATATCTAACGCCCGAGTTCGTAATTAATTAGCCGCTAGTTACGCTGATTAATTACCGATTAAATGCACAATGGTACGCGATACAGACAGTTCTCGAAGTTGCGTTCGAAGTCGGGAAAAAGAAGCGAAGAAAATATTTATCGTAAGCGAAGCTCATGTACCACCACAGCGTCGTGCACCGCACGATACGTGCGGTATATATAATATATTGTAGATGCCGAAGGTATCATCGACCTATACTACTCGATAGCCCTCTCGACACATAACCCCGAGGCAACTTATACTACGGACGAGCGACAGCAACGAGGTGTGCTCGCGCAGCGGCAGCAGCACCCTTTAACCGAGATTCGCGCTCGATTGAACTTCTATCGGGGTTGTGTTTTTCTTTTTTTTTGCTCTCTACGATGTGCACGTGCTGATGCATCGTTGCGAGACGACGACTATACGACACGACGAAAAGAGGAGTGTTTATAAAAAGGTATGAAAAAAAAAAAAGACGCGCGCGACAGCACTGCGGCCTGCATTCCCCTCCCTCTGCTATGTGTGTGTGGCGTATGCAACAACCCCCTTTTTACTTGCTCGCTATCTCTAGCGAATGTGCACTTATTGCACGTATAAAATACGTTATCTATCTATATATATTTATATTATATTTATAACTGCAGCTTCTCTGGAGTGTGGGCGTGTATAAATTTCGATTTATCAAAACCCCGACGCAGTTGGCAATTAGAAAAAAGGAGAGAGAGAGAGAGAGAGATGCTGTTAATCGAACTTGAACTTCGTCCATACGCGTTTTACATACGTACGTATGTATATACGCCAGGAGTAAATTAATTGCTGCAGCAGGCGGAGGAAGTATCTCTTCACTCTCTGTAAGTATCTCGCGACGGACGAAAAGCAGAACAGTCAGTCTCAACGACGTTTATATACACCTATACAAACACTTCGCCCGAAGCTTCTAATCGTTCGTCTTGAATCGAGCGACGAAGACGTCGTTGTTTGTTGTTGTTGTTGCAGTTTAATGTTTTTATCGCTTCTTTTTCTCGGTATATTATAATGGACTACTACTCTCTTTAACAAACTATAACGAGAAACAGAGAGGAACTTTAATATAGTTGAGAGACTCGATACGTGTGTTTGTGCGTGTCACTTTCGTCGAAACAATCGGCGCAGGATATTACCTAATCCCAGGGTTGCTTTATATACACACCAACCGCCGCAGACGCCGATGTTTGTTATGATGATGATGATGATTGCGCCAATGTATGTGCGGGTAAAGAGAAGTTAGTTAGTCGAAACTGCACATGCACACACGAGACGGCGGCGGGGTATTGGATACGAAATTGAAACGTTCGAGGTCGACAGATTGGTATACGTCGCGCGCATTGGCTATTTTCTATATATACCACACACACGTGTGGACGACACGCGTATTTATACACACCCGCAATCTCTCTCTCTCCACGTGTGGATCGCATATACGAAGTTTGAAATTAATAAGCTCGCTGTCGTGTCCTACCCCCGCAGCTCTGCACGTACGAGAACAATTTTAAAACTACATTTTTTTTGTCTCTTTGCGTTTGAAAATTTCTTTTGCGACGGATTCGTTGATTGGGGGACACGTGCGGCGGTGAAAAGCGTATATCATTACGCGTGCCGCGTGCGAGCTCGCGTTCAACGACCAGAGAGACCATATACACAATACGTAGTGTATGTATACACGATGAATATGACCGTGGCATTAGAGACAGAGCGAGGCTCTATATATGTTTTCAGCATACGAGCCCGTTTGAGGCTGATTTCGCGCTGAGCGTGCTCAGTGAGTAACGCATTCGCGTACAGTCGAGGAGAGCAGCGCGCTATGTGGCGACAATTCATACTTCTCCTCGCACTGAAATCAATTGAATACAGGTCGAGGAGCCCTGATTACAGGTCGAGGAGCCCTGATTACAGTCGAGGAGAAGTGTGAATTGTCGCCACGTAGCGCGCTGCTCTCCTCGACTGTATGCGATCCCGCAGACTCGAGCCGAGACGACTCGCTCAGCTCGCGTGCGTGTAGCCTGTGCTGTCTGCTACATGTCAAAGTGGCGGGCCAACTCGCGCTGCCTTTAACCTCTCTTTCTTGAATACAAACATATCTACACGAGATAGAAATGTCATTTTTAATTCATGTTTGTGTTCGCACTAAACACGATGACTGTAAAAATGAAGCAGTAGAAACTGAATAATGGAAAGAAATGCAGCGTGACCGATGTTATACCGACTCTACTCATCAAGACACTAGGAAAATCAGTGTAATGAGATTCAAGTTGGCACAACCAGTGCTTTATGCAACCCCTCGTTTTTCAGAAAAAACATATCCACACAAGTTGCATGTACAGTATTTTACACGAGACATACGCATATACAGTATGTAGACGAGAGCCTAAAACTAGCGGCAAAGTTACAGATTTTAGTTTAGAGTGCTATAAAGAAATTAAATGGAACATAACAATTATGCATGATATAGTTCTCAAAACGAGCTCTTATGCAGAAAAATTGTTAACACATCAATGGCTGTTAGCGGTGTGGATACGTCTCAGCGTGTTTGCAGCGTTGCGGACGCTGTAGTGCCTCGGCTGCTTCGCTTCGCTACGCAGCCTCGGCGACTACAGCGCCCCAACGCTGCAAACACACCTCGACTGTATCCACACCGCATACAGCCCTTGATGTGTAAATAACTAAGACGCACGCGTCAGGAATGCCTCTTGCGTATTACGAATCGCCGTTAATACGCCGCGTTGTGCATCGTTACGAGTTATATAGTATTTATAATGTATAATATATTTCCTGCGGAGTCAGCCCGTCGTGAAAGTGGAGCAGCTGTGTCTCTCTCTCTCGTAAGTGTACAGGAGTACACAAACGAGTGATTGCGTCTCGGGAAATCTGTATACGGATCGAAAGGTTTGGAGCGTCTTGTATAATGAGACGAAACAAAAATAACGATAGCAACAAAAGTCTCGAGCCAGATGAAGAACAAAAGGAAGAATGAGAAATTTGTTACATTTAATTAGAAAGTCGGTCAAGGGGGTCTGTACCGTAGAAAAACGTAGCACTATAGAGCGTGTAATACGCTTATTAAAACGTATGATATCGTACTCGTATTACGCGCACGCGAAGAAACAAAAATAATAACGACGAGAGGTGTAGAGAAGAGAGTCGTAAAAGAAAAAAAATATTAAAAAATGACAGCTACTGGCTTGCGCAAGGTATATTACACTTTGATTCATGGGTGTGCGCGTCGGACAAAACGATCGATTCGTGTTACGTTATAAATCGTGTGTGTGTGTGTGTGTGTGTGTGTGTGTCTATCTCTCACTTGCTTCCAGAAAAGGTATACGCTTCGAGTTTTCAACGTGCTCGAGCTATCTTAAATTATAATTGAGAAAACGGAGAAACGTTATAATTATCGCGCACTATCGCTACTTCGGGGTGCAGGACGAGACGAGGCTCGGGCCTGCAGACCTCTGCATCTTCCGGATCAACGACGAGAATCGTCGAGTGGGGTGCTGGTCGACGCTCGAGACAAGTTGGGCCGGACGCCGCTTCGATTATGGCTGTTTTCGAGGAGAGCTTTCAAGCTCGCGATCGTCATCGAATCGAATAAAAGTTGACACAATGGCGCGTCCGACCTCGTGACCGTCGTCGAGCTTCTCGAGGAGAACTTCAGGGCTATGATAATGAATTTTCTGCAGCTGGGTAAGTATGAGTAACAGGAGGAAAAAAAATGGGCCAGCAGCACTAGTCGCGAGAGAGAGTAGTATGTAATATTATTTTTTGCAATATTTTATGCACTTCGTGACGCTTGCCGATGAAACAGGAATTTTCGAGGATTCACATTTGACACCGGCGAAGAGCCGCAGCGTGTAAAAGTATATAAAATATTGATCAAAGTCGTTTCACGCGCTGAAAAATAATTTTTCTGGTGGTAATAAGAAATCGATTAAATTGCCATTATGATTATCGATTTTCGTAAGAATATAATTTACGCTAATTCTTATGTCGATTTCATTGTCGAATGCGGCATATATCACGTGGTCTTACGTTTAAATTCGTCAAAATTATAGACAGTAATGCATGTAACAATTACCGAAAAATTTATTCCTCCTCGCGACCAAGAGAAATAAAGAGCCACGATATTATTATATGTGCATTAATTAACATTTAGCTCGCGAGTTCGCGTGGAAAATCAATGTCGTCGTCGTCGTCTTATCGGTGTTATCAGTTTTGGCGCTGTGCAGCTTACAAATGTATAATATCTCCTCGGCATGTTGGATCTCGTTACGTAACGATGCACAAACACAGACAGACCCACACACATATTCGTACGTTTATCGTTATTATTAATAAACGTACACGAAATCAAAGTCGGTTTGACCTCGTCCATGGCCTCGACTACACACGCACTCGAGGGGGATGAAAAGCTCTCGGTCTGTGTATCAATTTCCAATTTCCCCCAACCGGCGGTGGTTTTCCGCGCCCGCGGCCGTGCATACATCATGTACGAATCGTTATAAATCCAAAATGTATACGTATCTATAGATATAAAGTACACGCGCGTCGTACTTCTCGCGTGCCGTATTACTCATCGACTACATCACGCGCGGATTATAATAGTAATTATAACTATATATATAACGTGTATGTGTGTATCGCGAGAGACGCCTTGTTACAACCTCGCGCTCGATAATTCGATATTTTATATTTTTATATGGATTACAGAAAGGAGATGGAAAAGCCGGAGGAGAGGAATAGCCGATCGAATCGATCGGTCGATTTTCTCCCTTAAATTTGCTGCCGCGCGAGTTTATAAGCTCGTAAATTTATAAATTTATAAGCGCTGGGCTATAAATATAATGATACGCGCGTCGTGTGTGTCGAGTATATGGACAGAGCCGCGACAAACGTGAGATGTACAAAATTGAAATTATAATCAAGTATTTACTATTGAAGAGTACATTAAACATAATAAAAATCTTAGAATGTAGGCCTTCTATAATTGGACTTTCATTTTGTAAATTTCATTTTGATTTTATAAGATAACTATGAAAAAATATTCGAATCATGAATGTTTGCTGACAAAAATCATGTTTTCAAACTAAGCTCCTTTAAAATAGTATATTTTTTTGCTAGGAAGTGAAAAACCGAAGACTCTTTTTTCACTGCATGGTGCAAATGAACTTTTTTGTGAATCCCCCAGCCTAAAGTAATATTTTCATTTCGCTCAGCGGGAGTGAAATGTTACTTTAGGTTGGGGTAGCACAAAAATAAAATTATAGCATAAATTTTCAAAGGTGAACTTGTTTATATCTTTTCAACAGATTAGTACTGACATATTTTGCTCTTACCAAGACCAAAATGCAACTTGCACCAAATATCTTCATCTGCTGACCTGCTCATTCATTTTGACAGCTCTTACAGGATGAGCGAAACAAGTTTTATCTCTAATTTTCAAGAATTTTCCATATTTTCTCATTTGTCGAATGCTGCCAAATTTTCTCTAAGAGTCAATCGATGAAGTAGTTAATTATGCTATATTTTGATTTTGAAAAGTTTTTAAATTACAAGCATGATTATTGGCATTCGATTTAACAAAACAAATCATTGTTTAAATACTTTTCTCAAAGTCACCCCATAAAACTAGAATAGAAATTTAAGATTCAGTAGTCCTTAGTAGACCCACAAGGGAAGAACCTACAGTGCTCAAATTTGTCAATCATAGTTATTTTTCAACCCTATCTTCAACCTATACATACTTCGGTCATCTCACGCGTTCAACATGGCTTTGCCCGTGTATCATCACTGCACCGAGCAGCAGCAGAAGCGATACGTGCACTTCGCGTATCAGCAGCTCACACACGTGCGTCGTCGTCGTCGTCATCTTTTTCCCCACCTACTTACAATATATACACCCCCGCCGCCGCCTCTCGCTCGTTCTTTCGCGCCGCGCGCGTGCATCATCGTGTTCGCCGAAGAAGAAGAAGAAGCTGCTGGCTGGTAAACATTCGTGCAGCTTGCAGCGACGCTTCGAAACACTTTGGGATTTTTCGCTCGATCCTGACGGGGGCTTATATATGTATTATATAGAAGGTGTAAACGCGTCTGGCAGCTCTCGAGGGTACGTGTAAGCATAGGTACGAAGAAAAACACCTTCTCCCGCCGTTGCGCCGTTTACGTAATATTATAAATAAACAGCAATAAATGGAGCAACGACTCTTTATATTTTTCGAAAAAAAAACAATTATCCATCGATGCACGAAAAAAAAAAAAAAACACGATGACGAATCCCCGCGATGACGATACACAATTAAATATGTCTGTGCATGTTTATTCGATACGTATATATAAATAATAAAACGCGTGACGCGATTTCGCACCTCCGCGCGCCTACTCCGATGTATATATCCGCAGCGTATTACGCATCGCGAAGTTAAAAGACGGAAAACTATATGGTACCCGCATTGTACAAATATATTTAAGCGATGCACATGCATCGACGCATATATATATATAGCCTATATATCATATTAGCGAGAATCGAGCCTCGTGTCTCATATGTGCACCGCCTGTCTCGCGAGACGTGTATATCACGTGGTAGGGCCGCCGCTATATATATAATACGGCGGAGTCGAAGAGGCAAGCACGCAACGCGAACCGACTCGTGCCTCGTCACGAGTCCGCGATTCCCCCGCGGTGTATGTTTAGGTACATAGTACGTGTGTGGGACTACCTAGAGGCGTATCGTTATCGTTATTTTATTTTTTTGATTTGATATTCTAATGCAATTGGGTGAATGTATACAGTCTTAATGGATGTCGAGCGCGCATATATATTATATAAACGAATCACAGATGATGACAAAGAGGCACACAGAGTTACAGCAGGCACGAATTTATATACAGAGAGAAATGTCCAAACGTGCGCGTTTTTGTCCTATACCTATACATGTTTGCATAAGTATGCGTGTATATATACATGTATGTATTATAGCCGAGAGGCAACATGGCCGTCTCCGCGAGAGTCGCCCCCGCTCTTTTCTCTCTCTCTTCGGGCTGCGGGGCCACCGCCCCTCGCTGCTACATACACACACACATTTATCAAGCTCTCGCGTGCGTGCGTCATTCTACTACATACGCACACATACATATGCATCGTGTCGTGTGCGGTGGAGGGCAGGGGAATTTCGACTTTTCACCCCTCGTAAGGAATTTTTGTAGGTTAAATTTCGCTATAGGGTTCACCGGGCGCGTAGCACGAAGTGAGCCCGTGGACTCGAGGAGTCGCGCACTCTAACGATAATCTTTGTTTTTTTGGGACTCCGAATAAGTATATAATATATCCATGCCACATAACGCTAGTCTCTCTCTGTGCACCTATACGTACACATGTAATACACGCGTAAATGTGTATGTATACGTATGTAAGTATGCGTGTTGTACGCCGTGAGCGGCGCCCGGGCACGCAATCTTCTTACATGTATTCTCTCGCGTATATACCACTACGAAGTTACGATATATTCTGTACACACGTACGTATACACACAACACACGGACAGATCACGCACACATGCACGCGGAGAATTGGATTTTCCCCGGGCGGGATGGCCGATGGACTGCGGCGTTTGCGAATACATCGATGTACGTACACGATATATACGTGCTCGGGAGGGATTTCTATCCACATACATATGCGTACGATTGCGAATATTGCACATCGATTACATTACGCACACACATATACGCGCACGACTCGAGTCCGCGAGACGAGGTTACATCTCTCGCGCGCGCCTACGAAATTATCATAACCCACACTCACACGTACACACGCGTATCGTCGCGAATATACACTGTACACTGTTTTTTTTTTTTTGGCATCAGGAAGAAAAAATGAACGTAAACTAACCTTTATCCCTGTCTTCTTTATTAATCAGCTACTACCTCGAACGAGATGATGATCGCGCACAACAAAAAACTGGTGCGACACGCTGTTGGTGGCGGCGACGGCGGCGACGACGGTGGTGGTGGTGGTGGTGGTGGTGGTGGAGCAGGCGAGATGGGATGCGGAGTCTCTTGCTGCCGCGCGCTTCTCGACTATCGAGAAAAAAAAAATACGCACAAACACACTTACTTAACTGTATACACGCGTTGATTATTATTTAATACGCGAGAGAGTCACACACTGACGGTGTATATATGCATGTACGGGATCGCAGCAGAGAGAGAGAGACGCAAGAACGCAGACGACCTGAAAGTAGCCGATCGACGAATACTATCGCACGCCGCACACTTGTTCAATCGCCGCCGCGTTATTTATTATATACGTGTGTATGTATAAAACCTATATATATATATACTTAGCTGCACAAACACACGTACGATAGAGAGACATCGTGTGAGCTGTGGAACTGCGCGGCTTTTATCTTGTGTGTGTGTGTGTGTGTGTGTGTGTGTGTCGCGGGAATAGAGGTGTATCAAGGCGCCAACCGTCGACGAAAGAGAAGCAGTTATCTTTTTCTTATGTACTCTGCAAAATTCGGAGAATGATATTGCAGAACGGAAAGAATCTCCGTTTATTCAAAGTTCATTTCACGAATTTCGTTCAAGGAGATTTGCGCACTTTGCAATAGGATATACGCGCGGATTCGTCCTTTTTTTTTTCATCATTGCGAATCAAAGCGAGAAACGAAATTAACGCGCGTAGGAGTTTTCATCTCGTCTCTTTGAACACACGTGTAAATTAATTTTGCGCGAGAATTTTCTCATAAAGCCCCGGCACCGATGTATTGGATTTCGTCCATATATATTGTATATGTTATATACGTGTACACGCGCGCACGCGATATAACATCGAAAACTGATCCCGCAAGGAATGATTCCTCTTTCGGCGCGTATAAAGCTCTTTCCGAGCTAGAGATATTTCAATTATATACATGAAAAACACTTTCCACGCGCGTTTTATTGGAAATCTCGTTTTCTGTGAAACCGGAAGCTCGAACGTGGGAGAGAGAGAGGGAGAAAAAAAATCGGTAATTTCTGTATGTGATACCGATTATTTGGCTATTGATACACTTAGGTGTGTGTCACCGTGAAACGAGTTCGAATTCTTTTTTACGAACGCGACGCGCACGACTGGCCTGGTACGCCATCTATGATCGAAGTTGATAAGTACGAATTGTATCGGCGGATAGAGCTTTTTTGGATTTTTTTCTCATTAAAAGCTCCGTTTGGGTGTCTTTAGATAGATAGCCGATTGATTTTATAGGATTGGACCGATTTCAAGATGTTTTATTTTTAATTTAACCAAATGACTATGAAAAACTTTCAACGCGTCTTTCTCGATGTAACATTTTACGACGCTAATGGACAAAAATCTCGAGAAGTTATCGAACGAATTGAGCTGAAATTTTTACCAAAGCTTCATAAAACACTTTTATGTGAGAACCTCTGCTATTTTTTTTTTTTTTTTTTTTTTAATTTATTATTCTAATTTGTATGAAAAATGTTGTCGGTGACATGTTTTGGAAAAAATCGAACATCTTGTTTCAATTTTTATTTTTTTACTAAAATTCTACGTGGCTCAATAAAAAAATCTTCAACTTAAAAGGATGTTCTTTTTTTTTTGGTTCTAGGTGTCACTAATACCCAAAAATAGTATCCATTAGTAAAAAAAAAATCGATATTTTCATCATTTTGTAATGACAATAAATAAAAAATAATATCTTTGAGTACTTTAAGACACGTACCATTCAAAAAAGTTGCAAAAAAGTTCCTAGAGTGGCGGTACTCCTCAATATGTATCATAACAACAAAACGTTTATTTCTGTAAAATTTTTTCATCGAGTAAGTACGGTTACAATCTCCATCGTACATTTAACAATCTATAAATATAAACGATTCGAAGTTACAGTGTCCCTAACATCATTCACAAAAAATATCGCACAATACAACGTATACGTTCGTAGCGTCAAAACAAAATTATTTAATTTTTAATATCCGCGACGTGCGCGGGTTAACAAATATATCTACAACAGAAAATTATATCTATGTACAATTTACGAATCTACATCATCGTCCGTCAACGCTTCCTCGCCTCGAACGCGATCTTCCAGACCTGAAATATAAAGTCGTCCGGGAAGTCGTAGGCGTCGGGCATCGTGCTGTCGATCGCCTTGGCCAGATCCATGCTGTTGATCTTGTTCTGGGCGATGTCCCACAATCTCCCTGCCAGCACGTAATCGCTTATGCCCAGATGATCCTCCAGCGCCTGATTCACCTGCTCGATCCTCTCCAACAGACTCGCGGCGTCCGTGTTCACCTCCTCGATGCGCGCGAAGCCGTCCGCCTTGAAGCGCAGCGTGCACTTGCTGCCGTACAGGTGTGCCAGCGAGTACAGATTCGCGAGATTGGCTCGGCTGCGTGGGCCAGCCGCGGCCGAAGTTCTGGGTCCGATGAGAGCGAAACCCTGTGAGCGACCGAGCGGCTCGACCAGACGCAGCAGCAGACTCGAGCCGCGTGGTATCTGCTTGAGGAGTTTGGCCACCTCGAAGTGCTTGCGACCCACGAGGCTGCGACCGTTGAGCTTCTCCAGGTGATCGCCCACCTGGACGACGCGCAGACGATCCATGATGGAGTTGGGCCTGATGCGCTTGACGAAGACGCAGCCCTGGCCGTTGTCCGCGAGAGTCAGGCCGAGCGTCTGCTCGGTCTTGACCAGCTCGATCTCCTTGGCGCGGCCTGCGTGTGCGGGAGAGAGAAATTATCGTTACTTTATATTGAGTTACGGTCGGCGCGCGAAATGATGATGGTAATTTTCCGGGTTTTTTTTTTCTATTATACGTAAAAAGAAAATAAAACTGTACTCGTTGCGTTTACGTTATTATTGTATATATACGCGATGCGTGGGTGGAATATGGGGGGGATATTATATAATATACCTTTGACGTGGACGAATATGAAGTCGTTCAAGCCGATCTCGCCGCTGACCACTTGGCTCATCTCGGTCTTGTGCGTGTTGAGCGTGCAGTACAGTATCTGAGAGAAAAAGAACAACGAGATGAAATTACGGTCACGCGTACATTGTTTTATGATTTTTTTCCAAGTATAAAATTACAAATGGACAGAGAAAATACATTTTAAGGATTGAGTTTTTGAATTCTTGTTCTCCCCGGAGAAGTTGCTCTTAACTTTGAGGACATTTCATTTGAATGTTTACATCATCTTATACGTGGTTAAAATTTTTAAGTGCTGAATTATGGTGTTTCGAGAGCTTTGCTCTGTATCGAGAATCATAAGTCATAGACCTGCGTAATTTTAATTTATGTACTCGATGTCAAAATGTGTGCACGATAATTATGTCTAGTCTAGAATGTGGAATAAATAATAGAATCGAAATCGTTTTTATTTCAATACTCCATT
Source organism: Trichogramma pretiosum (assembly GCF_000599845.2). Lineage (NCBI taxonomy): Eukaryota > Metazoa > Arthropoda > Insecta > Hymenoptera > Trichogrammatidae > Trichogramma > Trichogramma pretiosum. The sequence continues at coordinate 146,191 of NW_019640809.1, forward strand.
GATTTGGAAAAATGTATTCAAGCCGTAATGTTTACAATTTTCATGACTCATAACTGATACATCGACTGTAAATCAGTTACAAATATTTCAATGCCTTCGAACTTTATGATTGACGTATTTGGCTATGCGTCCTGGAGACTTATTTAACCGTATGGGCATCTCGATGAACGACACGATTTACTAATTTTTGGGCTTCTTCGTGCCGGCGTTTACACTTCGACCGCACCCATTAATGGGGCTGACAATCTACTTCGGTGCAACGTGCATGGCAAATTTTACATTCGCATACTTCATCTTCCTCCAGTATCCCGTCCATAATTGCCGATGGGCCGAGCGAGTTTCAATGCTACTGAATATTATAGGGTGATTGTGTAATTGATTCATCAATTTTCATACTCACTCGAGTACAGTCGCGATCGCGCGAGAAGTCGGTCTCTTACTCGACGACATCGAAAATTTTCGAGACCCACACGATCCTAACGAACGTCGTGCGTAACCAGTATCGCGTGCTTGTGTTTACATTTTTGGATTGAAAAATTAGGTCAAACTTCTGGCTCGTGAGAAAAATATCATGCGACTAATTTGGTCTAGTTCGTTTTTAAGCTGTACCAAAAATGATTTTATGGAGCTTTTACGAAAAAAAAAAGGTTCCGATACGTGTGCCTGTCCGTGATATGCGTTTATTTAATGAACGTTGAAAATAATTCTAAATTCTATGCGAGAGCTGTATAGAACAAGAAACTTTCTAACTGAAAATAAATGTCCTTCAAGCCAATAATACATAGTACAAGATACTGCACGCATGTGTATGAAATAGTACGACACTCCTTTCAAAAAAGCAATTTTTTTCACTGGGACATTCGTGAAATCATCCAAAACGATTTGGCTATTTTCCCGTTCGTTCCGAAACGTGCGATCGAATTTTTCAAATCCATCATTCGCACCTCGACGCGGTAGAAAAAGTGGATCCAAGATAGCATTCCGATCTCTCAACCGATTTTCGAGAATCCGTCGTATATACATCCACCCAGTCTCTTTTTTTTCCAGGCAGCAGCGGTTTCGTACACGCGATACATATAATACAGTATACACGTATAACGTAACGATCGGTAAAACGGTGGCGAGCTATTATTCGGAATGCCCCGCGCGCTCTCTTTATAATTGCCGATCGCCGCGCGCGGTACAGCAGTAGTGCCACTCTATATACGCGTAACGTATACCATTTTTACGCATAAAACGTCTCGTCTGCGAGTGTGATATAAAATATAGACGCGTATATAATAATACAAGAAAACTCGCCTCGTTCTTTCATTTCGTTTCATTTTTTTTTTTTTATTTAAGTATTTTTACGCGCAGCGACCGCAGCGAGGAATTTCGAGCCCGCGACGACGACGTTCATTAAAAAGCTATTAAAAGCGAGAGAAACAAAAAATAGCACACACAGAGCTGGTGTAATAAATATAATCGCGCGGACGGACGGATCGTAATCGATGAATTGTAAATCAATCCTCTCCCTCCCTCTCCACGGAAGGATTCATGGCCCTCCCAAGTAAAAAAAAAAAAAAACGAGAGAGGAAAAATATTTTAAAGACGCGACGCGGATAATGCCGCGTGCAAATTGTCATCGTCGTCGTCGGCGTAGTATAATATTATAATACCGTAACATCTCTCTCTCTCTCTCTCTCTCTCGATGCGGCAGTATATATATAGCATAGAGGAATGTCAATGTACGCGCTCGATCGTGAAAAGAAAAAAAAAAAAGGAAGGAACGAGCGCGAATGAAAGAAAAGAGGCCGCACCCAAATAGCAGTTGACAATCGATGCCTGCCTGCCTGCCTGCCTGTATCGGGGATCTATATACCGTCGTTATTATTATCGTTATTATTCGTACGCATATACGCATTATATATTTAAATCGCTCTCACATCTTCGGGCCTTATGTGAAAAGCCTGGGCTATCTTGAAGTAGAGCTCGCGCAGACAATGAAAGTCCTGGACGACGGCGGTCGGGCTGCCATGCGCCAATTGACAGTAGAACGGCACGTGTTGCTGCTGCTGCTGCTGCTGTGACTGCCGATGTTCATCTCCGAAGCTACTGCTGCTGCCGTTCGTCCTGTTGCTGTTGCTGTTGTTGGGCGTGGACTGCGGCAGCAACGGCTCCTGCTGCGGCTCGGCTATCTGCGGCTCGTAGTAGTCGTTGCAGTTGTTGTTGCTGTACGTGGAGTATCGATGATGATGATGATGATGATGATGATGATGATCGCTTGTTTCGATCGGTGTCGTCGCCGTACAGGATTCCTCTTTTCTACTGTTGTTGTTGTTGTTGTTTTTTTGTTTAGTCAAACGATTCAGACCGGCGGACGCGCTGACTTTCAGCGACTTGAAGAACGACATCCTTTTCTTTTCTTTTCTTTTTCTATAAAAAATCAAAAGCGATACACGCGAGGATGTATTTATGAATCAATGATCTCAACAAATTCATATAAAAATTAATTATAATACGCGCGGAATCTTTCGCGATGATTCATCCGCACGCACGTTTTTATGTATATCGACTATATTATGATGTTTTCAGCAAATGATCTCCGTCGTATTATTATTCGCTCTGTAAGGATTAACGGCCCACCTGCGTAGTATACTTTCTTTTTAAAAGCATTATTATTTATTTATTTATTTTTTTTTTACTATCCCTCTAAATCCCATTAACGATTAAGACGATTTATAAAATGCCGATCGCCGTATTGGAAACATCGGCGTGTATACACATAGACGCGAACTTTCTCTCCTTATTCGAGAAATAAAAAAAAACAACAAACGATTTTCCTATATACTTCTATATCGCAATGCAACGGCTATACACATTTTTGTAAAGTACACTCGTTTAACGAAATGTCTCGTTATAGAAGCGATATTTTTTTTTATATACCGATCGCGGAGAAAGCATTCGATACGAACACACGTGGGTCGTAATCTTGCGGGCTTTAGGATTATTATTAATAACATCGAAACATACTTATATATGTATATATATGATATGCAGCGGAAAACTCACACTCACCTGTGCGTATATAATATCTCGCTTATGCGCGACTGTATACAGCGCTGCGCTGCACTTATGCAATTAACATTCCAGAATCCTGCGCCGCGGTCCGCCCCGCTGCCGATTTCTTCTTCTCGTTGTATTATATATATATAAAACGCAGGGCGCAAAATTCAAATAAACACACACACGCACACTAGTCTCGAGAGCCCTTTACTCGCTACCGATTTTCACGTATACACGCGCGCACAGTTGAGGTACGATAATTTTATTATTAGGATTTATAATACACGTATACGCGCAACGACGCGCGTTACATGTGCATAGGCTTTTTTTTTTCTTCTTCTCGTCGTCGTCGCGGTGCGCGGAAAAACATCCGTTGCGCCGAGCGTCAAACTCCGCGACTGACTATGTACAGTCGCGAGGAGGCGAGTCGTCTCTTCGGCATGCCGCGAAGAGAGAGAGAGAGAGAGAAGAGTTCGCGCGCTCCTCTCTCGCGGGGCTACGGGGCAACGCACACACACACACACTCATACACACGTAAGAGCGACTAGCCTTGGATGATCGGTTATATATTATATACTTGTGTGTGAGTGTAGCGTAAAAGAGAGAGAGAGAACCGGTGAGTTGCACCTCTCTCTCCGTTTTTTCTTTTTTTCATTACTAGTTGCGCCGCGAGAGACGGGCGCGGAAAATGCGATGCGTGTGCGCGGATGTATACTACGACGGGAGGATAGAGGACATGGCTATACAGGCTGTACAATTGATTTTGTCCAATTTTCGCATGTGATAAAATTTTCTCTTTATTTATTGCGGTTTATCGTATATAAGATTGATTATTGCGAGTTTCGATATTACAAGAGAGTACAAAAAGGAGATTCGTGAAATACTGATAAAAATTTTTCTTCTCGTATATAACAGAGATACATACAAATATAAGCGCTGATCGATGTAAATATATCCCTTCTTCTTCTTCTTTTTACTATCCGTAGAGACTAACACATATATCGTACATAGAACTATAACGAAGTTTCTTTTATTTTATTATTGTTTTTGCGTTTTCGCGTATAAAAAAATTATCGTTTATTATCGTCCGTCCGTTTAGCAACAAGCTGCCTCCTGTGTGTGTGTGCCGTGTATAGGTGTGTCTTATTTTTTTTTTTTTTATATATAATATATGTATAGCAGGTGCACACAAGTGTATAGCTTTTGCAATTATCAACAGTTTATAAATATATCTATTGTACAACTAATTAACAACATTTTTTTTCGACTCTTCCGCGAGCGAGAGGCGTGATTCGAATGAAAAACAAGGATAAAACTTTGTAACGCGTATACACATACGCACCACGCAAACAAACAAACAAACATACACGCTCGCACGTATACCTTTAAAGCTATTACAGATAGACAGTTATATATGCATATAATTAGCACTGAACGCTATGAACTGGATCGTGTTACATCGAGAAAACTTGTATGCATACCGTGTGTGATGTATGGTTTTTTTTTTATCTTTTCTTATAAAAAAAAAAAAATAATAAATGGCACAGCAAATAATATCTAGATATTTATGTACATTTATACTTGTGTAACATCTTACTTGTGTATATTAAAATTAGCTAAGATTTGTATACATATAAATATTTTTATATATTGTTTATATAAGTTTCCGTAAAAAAAAAAGGTAGCTGCGCTATGCCACAACTACCAGTCCTTATTTTGATTATTATTTTCCTTTCCATTGATTGGAAATTTTAGAATCACAGTAAAAATTTCATTATTATTGCAAAGCTGTATTTAAACACCTCGTGCTTCCATAACAAACCAGCTAATAAAACATTTTGTATCAAGCTTGCACCGTAGCCAATACTTATAGCCGTTTTGATCAAAGTACTATTTTAAAGTGCCATAATTCGTGACTAAACTAGCTTGATGAATTGTAGCACCAACAATCACCCATAACAGTTCTCGTCGAAGAGATTATAATCTAATTTGAATTAAAAATTTTCCTAACTCATGAACACATCCTTTTAAAGTTATAAGAAATTCTCTCTGCTTAAATGTAATTCAGGCTGCACGATAAAAGCTCTCCAAACCTTGCCGCAATTAGAGCTATTACCCAGCAGCAAGTAATTCCTCATTGGTATTAGTAAGTTTTCGTATGGATCTGTATTTATTTGATATTCTTGCATGGCAGTGTAAACAGCTTTGAAAGGTGGTTGCTTATCGGAATGGAATGTACTTCTAGATCCATGAAGTACCAGAGCACCTTCTTTGGTAGCTCCAGCGCATACAGACATGTACATGCAGTGATCAGGTCTGTAATTATATCTACAAGAATATACCAGAAGTCTCTCTGGGTGAAAATGGAAGATTATATTTATGATGTCTTGGTCGCCCCAAATAATTTTCAAACGATACTGTTTGTGTATTGGGATAACATATTCCGTCCATTTAAATTCTCTCATTCTAGTGAGATTCATAAGCATTACACCTGAATTTAATCCTAATTTTCCATAGTAAGGATGCTTTGCAAATCTATTGTACCAGCCTGTATTTGGTTCCTCGTGTTCTGGACTCAGTGCAGCTAGCTGAGTACTATTCATCTTTTTAAATTCATCCCATATTACTTCTGGTGGAGTCAAGAAAAGAGTATCGGTGTCCACGTACAGCACAGCGTCGGTATCATTCAATACAGTCTGAAAGTAAGAAAACATTGTCTCAAAATTTGTCATCCACTGAAAGAGCAGCAGATAGATGGGAAATTTACTCACAGGAAGAAAGAGTCTTTGAGCGGCGCACGGCTTGAACAGTTTTCTCCACATGTTGACATCCGTGTTCTCTGGGAATGTCACGGGTCTGACGATAAAGTCGAACGTCTTGTTCGCAATCTGCTTCCACTCGGTGAGCTTTTCGTGAAACGCAGGTATGAGGCCGTAATCGGAGATCACCACGAATTTCAGGGGTCTCTTGGTGAAAACCAGGGCGGATTTGAGCATGGTGAGCGACTCGTCGAGCCTGTCATTGCCGCAGGCCACGACGCATATGACAACTTCGCCCTCCGCTCTACCGCTGGTTGATTTTTTCAACGCCTCGTGCCTCGGCTGCGACGACGACGACGATCTCTTGCCGTGGTGTGGAAAATTTTCACCGGGCACCCTCATCGACGATAAAAAAGACAGGATATTGTCGTTCATCTGATAGCTGGCCATCAGCGCGATTATTGCCAAAAAGGCGATCACGAATAGTAAATAACGGTTTATCCACTTCATCTTCGTGGCTCTCTCATTTCTGGTCGATTGGAGATTTTCCGTCGTTGTTGCCCCACGACTCGGGGCATACACCAAACACTAAATACTACGGGGCTATCTAACGATAAGCCAACGAGAAAAAAAAGCAGCTTCTGTTTATCAAAACATAGATCCTAACCTACGGTAAAAATTTGACGTTTAACGAGCAGAGCTGCTCTGCTCTGCAGGCCTCCGTGTGTTGTTGAATAGGATAAAAAAGTCAGCGACGATCGCGCCGCCCTGGCGGTCGGGACTGGACACTCGTCTACACGACCGTTGTCTCGTTTTCAAGTTACCGCAACGAGAAAGTGAAAGTATTTTTTTTTTTTTTTTTTTTCTAGAAACTATTCGCACTTGGAAACTATTTTCTAAAAAAAAAGCCATTGAGAACTTCGTTTACTGGAAGCATTAGAGGATTATCCTCGAATGTCTCTCTGCTTTCGCCCGTAAATTATCGACTGCTGCCCCGATTCTCGATGTCGTCGTATCTCATTATCGCTGCTTGGGTATCGAGTATTCGTGCTTTACGATGAGTTACGTATTTGACAAGTATATACACATAAATTAAAGAGACAAAACAAGACAATGAGCTTTTTTTTCCACACATCCATTTTTATTGACTGAAACTACACAGTAGTTCATAGTTATCATTTTTCAAAAGTTGGAAGATACAAAAAGTAAAAAAAAAAAAAAACAGTAGTTTTGGAAAAGTGTTTTCAATTAACTTTGAGTTTACGATTGTGTAAAGCACATTTTGTTTTTTTGAAAAAAAAAGTGATGAAATATAAATTTCAAAATTAAACAGGAATGAATGATGAACAAACTCCAAATGTTGTTGATATTGAAGCTCAATTAGATGGAAGGTATTAGTCAATTAGCCGAGTACACACACCGAGACAATCGTTGCATTCTCAGCTAGTTGACTAATCCTTCCTTTAACGATAGAAATAGTTAATTTAATGTTGTTGTTGTTGTTGTTTTGTTGTTGTTGCTGCTGCTGCTTAGTTGCTGCTGCTTAATCGTTGCTGTTGTTAATTTACAGCTGACCGCAGTCGGCGACGACGATCTTCTTCGAGGTCTTGCCGCTCTGCGAGCCGTAGCTCTCGAGCTTCTTCACAACATCCATGCCGTCGACGACGTTGCCGAAGACGACGTGCTTGCCGTCGAGCCACGAGGTCTTCACGGTGGTGATGAAGAACTGGCTGCCGTTGGTGTTGGCGCCGGCGTTGGCCATCGACATCACACCGGGGCCGGTGTGCTTCAGGTCGAAGTTCTCGTCGTCGAATTTGCCGCCGTAGATGGACTTGCCGCCGGTGCCGTTGTGATTGGTGAAGTCGCCGCCCTGGCACATGAAGTTGGGGATGACGCGGTGGAAGCTGCTGCCCTTGTAGCCGAAGCCCTTCTCGCCGGTGCAGAGGGCGCGGAAGTTCTCCGCGGTCCTGGGCACGACGTCGCTGCGCAGCTCCATGACGATGCGGCCGACCGACTGGCCGTCGGCGGTCATGTCGAAGTACACACGTGGTAGGCTCATGTTGCTTTGTTTATTATCTTCTCAAAGGAAGTTTCTGGAAACAGGAAGGAGAGAAAAGAAAAATACGTTAGTCGATTGTCATTCGTGAATACACCAACGAAAAAAAGGGGGGGTTGCAATGAGTCGGACGAAAACAATCGCGTACACCTGGCGCGCGAACGGAATCTTTTTACACCGCCACGCGCGGAACTTCTCTCGGGAGTTTTTCATTATTATTATAAAATTAAAGTCCTTCAAGGTCTACCGGCCGGCTGAAGCTGGCAGCAAAGCTACAACGGATCACCCACGCGCACACGTATATACCCACCCAAGAAGTCGATGTGGATTGATGTACAACAGCGTCGTCGTTGCGCTTCGAGAATACACCGTCTGTCTGCGCGCAATGCTTTTTCTCAACTCGTGGAAGCAAGCGCATATATATCGGCGCAACCGCGGCGGCATGTAAAACGCGCGCACACACGCACACGCATACAGGCCGGGTATATTCATATTGGTATTAGTGTAGTACGCGCGGGTAAACCACTATATACACACAGTCGGAGGATGTCGAAAACCCCGAGGCGGGCGGGCGGGGGGGTTCTCTCTCTCGCTCGCACGCACACACACACACACATTCTTATATACAGTATATACATCGATAAACGGAGGATGTGGAAAATTCCATCGGCTGCGGATAGATATGTTTGTGCGTCGGCCGTGCGCCTAATATGCCGCTGCTGCTCTACTCCGAGAAATCGTCGTCGTCGTGTATTATATAGCGCGCGTATTATAATATACGAAACGGGCGAAAAGAGGCTCTCTCTCAGCGGCGTCGTGAGTCGTCGTCGTCGGCCATCATTGCCGAGCGAGTAAAAGAGAGAGACGGAGAGAGAAAAAACGCGCGGCATAAATATACGCACTCATGTACGTGTATAAATACACACACGCGCAGACTTGAACACGCGAGCAACGATGCAAAATCTAGGATGAAATTAAATGCACAACACGCGAAGATGACGAAGATGCAGACGAACACGTACACAAGGAGACCGCGTGCTCTCGCGTATATACTCGTGATCAAGACGACGAAGATGATGATTCGTTATTAGCAAACACACACGCACGCGCTTGGTTATGATACGTGTGTACAGACAGACACAGACACACACACAACGTCGTCGTCGTCGTCGGCTGCGACGATGATATTCCCGATTCAGTAAATTAATATCGATGAAGGTTATTTAAAAGGACTGCGAAGGTTGGAAAATTTTTTCAATCCCGCACGACGACGACGACGACGAGTCACAACCCCCCCGCACCTCCCTTATTACCACAGTCGCGCGAACACACACATGCTATTCAGCCTCTCTCTCTCTCTCTCGCGGCGCGTGAGTTGCTCTCCTCGTCGGCGTTGTGTACAAGGAAAATTTCGCGATTTCGGGGCGAACGGATAAAAAGAATAAAATGAAATTAAAACTACACACTTCGCGAGTCGCGCGCGGGTCGTGTCCATCGTACGCGGTGCAAAATGCCGCGCAACGACGAGGAAAAGAACCGTACACTATAACGCATAACGCAAATATATATAATGAATTGTATATTAGAGAGAATGGAGATATGTACCTATTGTTTTTTTAACTGAGAGACGATGTGGACTCGCCGGTTGCTCGTGCGAAAGTAAAGTGCGCTCGCCGGTAAGTGCAGACTTCTCCTACTACCATCATCGCGGCGCGCACACACACACACACATACGAGTATACGGGGATGTGTATATTGTGTAGCATCGTGGTGGTGGTGGTGTACGCCAGTGGCCAAATATGGAGGGCGTCGCGGCGGCGGCGGCGAACAGTCGAGGCGCAGCAGCAGCTGCACACACGGATACACACGCACACAGACACACGTGTATTATAGGCGCGCCACACAGCAGCAGCAGAAGCAGCGGTGCCGGCTAGACACACACGATGTTGCTCTGTTTCGCCATGTTTCGCGCCGCGCGATGTTCCTCCGAGAGAGAGAGAGAGAGAGAGAGAGGATACGTGTCTTGATTTTATACACGAAAATGACGATCGTTACACGCGATGCGTGTTATGTGCAATGATCTAGGACTTATGCGGATCGATGCAATCGTTAAGGGAGGCATTCATCGTGTCGCCTCTCGAGATAGTGCGGCGAGCGGAGCACCGGCACGCGCGGGGTTGAGATTTGACGATTCGAAATATTTTTTGAAACAGCGCAGTACCCCGCAACTGACTCGATACGAGTCAGGCGTACGCGATCGAAGGTTTTTCTTTTCTTTTTTTTTTTGATGATGAACAGATGGGGAAATCGGTACCGCGCGCATACACAGTGGTGACCGATACGTGTGTGTGTGTGTGTGTCCTATACCGATGTATCAGAACGTTTTTTATTCTGTGATGACCGCACATGCGCGCGCAAACACGAGAACCCGCTCGCGCCTCTTTTTAATAATAACGCGATCCGAAATTGAGAAGTTCCCCCGTCCAACCACCATTGAAAGGTTCGTTACTGCTTTTCATGCATAGTATTATTTGGAATTTCGATCATTCAATTTTTCACCTGCATAAGAAGTAAATCTTTCATTGCGATTTGATCGTTGAGGCACGGCACTGAGTCCGAATATTAAATCGCGTGTAGGATTGTCAATTTCAAAGACACATAGGTACAACTGATTGGGATCTTTTTTTTTTTAATCTCGAGGAAATTCTTCATGGGTTAACTATTTACGAGATATATACGTAAAATGTGCGAGAAACGCCTTTTTGAAAATGTTCAGCTCGTTTTAAAAAAAGTCCCAATTATTTATTATTCGAAAGTACTTATAAAAAGGAAGAATCTGTGAAATTTCGAGTCACTAAGATGATCGTTTTTAGACCTACCTTGAAATATTTCGATAAAAAAGTTACATGTCAAGAAATATCGAATGAAGATTCGGCTAAATTTTCACGAGTGCCAAAGCTAAATATTCCGAGCAATACGCGAGTTCGTCATACATTTTCAAAGTTAGAAGGAAATTAGTCATAAATATTCAATCAACAGTCTACTGCAGACTTCGTAAAATAATTTAACTTCAATTAAAATCAATATTATTCTCAAAAATGAATCCCAAGGCACACTGGATTAAACTAATTATATTGGCGAATTTCATCATTGTGTACCAAGACATTTGGTGACTCGTGACTCGTGTAGATTCTTTGCGTTAGTTCAGTTAGTTTTTATCGTTGAAAAAAAAGATGGAAATAAAAGAAAATTTTAATCTTAACAAGAAAAAATTATTTTAGTTTAACGATAAATCTCAAACGCGATGGAAGGTTCAGAAATCGATTTTTCTTTGATTTTAACTGGTTTTGCCTGATCTTCGATGCTTCAATCAAATCACGATTATACAAGAATGGATAATTCTATCAATATTAACAATTTACAGCTTTTTATCTATCCGTCGAGAGTTGTATACTTTTCGAGCAAAGTTATAATAGACTTTAGGTGTAGTTTTTCGAAACTTTTTTTTCGTTCATATGACAGCATAATTGTTTTTTTATTCGCAATAATTCATTGGACTTTGGCTCTAGATGCATTTTTGTGCATTTTTTATATGAAATTTTTAAATAAATAATTTTATTTTTTGAAATAAAAGTTTTTTTTTAATAATTTTTTTTGAAATAAAACGTTTATTTTCAAATGAAATAATTTTTTAATAAAAAAAAAAGTTTTTGAAGGTTTTGTTATAGTCGAATACTTAAAATAAACATGAAAATAAGAAAAAAAAATTAAAATGTTTTCAACCCTCATTTCTGAAGGGACCTTTCATCCCTTATCGTGAGCCCGATGTTTTTTCTTTTTTCCAGGTGAAAATGTTTAAGAAAATTCATATCCCATACGTGTGCCATGAAAAAATTTCTACTTATTTTTTTGCCCTAAAACTAAAAGTTTCAGAGAATTCTACATATTTGTTTTTTAAAAACAACTCTTATATTCTAAACAATTATTTTATTGGTAATGATGAAGTAATCGAGCCGAAAGTTATTATTTCAAGATTTTCCATGACTTTTTCTATGGCTTTCTACGGTAAACTTGCAATTTTGAACGTTAAAGGACTAAAAAGATAACTTTTTGCATCCTGTGCTGACTCCAAAAATCTACAAAATCGAACGAAAATCTTTTTACGTACTTTCTCATCCACCGTAGTCGCATCTAAATCACGAGTGAAAGTAGACCCTAAATTTTAACGTCTCTGTATCCGATTCTATTTTTTCTCTCTTTCTCTCTCACACTCACACACATGTGCGTGTCCACGTTTTATTTACTCAATATAAGTAGCTCTCACTTCTATGTAGCTTCGCGGACGTGTTTAGACCATGGCCAGAAGTCGCTACGACGCCGCAGCGAAGAGAAAAAAAAATATCGCGACGACTGCAGCAAGTGATCGAAAGTGAAAATAGTATTAATATTATAAAGTTTAGGCTATTGTGTGTTACGTGAAAAAAGTGTGAGACGATGGGCAACGACATTAACTGTTTTAAAAAATTGAAAACTTACTACACTCCGGAGGAGGTCGGCTCGAAAGAACGAATTGAACTTCTTCGTCGATTTGGCAGTTTATGCAAGGAATTGAAAATTTATCGCAAAAAAGTCCACTGGGATATCGAAGAAGAGACAACGAAGAAGCTACTAAACGCACTTCTCGATCAACTTGACACTTTAATCCGAGAATGGCAGGGTGAATTACCAGATCTCGGCAATTTTTTTCGCCGCGAAGATATCGACTGGCTTCTCAAGCGGGCTGTGATGAACGTAAAAAATTCATTCATACATGGTAATCAAGGAAAAAGAATTATCGGCTTCGTGGCCGACACCGGCTACAAAGACAAGCCCGACCTGGATAAAAACGGCAAGCCAATTTTGCGTCGCATCACACCCGTTCATTATGCGCACAAAAGCATCTACGCTGATGTGCTTCATAAACTTTTTCAAATATTCAACAGGTTTGATGTGAACTACACCGACGAAAATGGATTGACCCATTTTCATGTGGCCTGCAAGTTTGGCTTTTTTGACATCGTCAAAAAATTCCTCGAGCTCGGCCAAGATCCTAATCCCCTATGGAAAACTACAGGCGATTCACCGCTGCATTTGGCTCTTATGAATGGCCACCCGAGGACTGCCGAATTACTGATGAGAAACGGCGCCAATTTGAATTGGGCCAACAAGGACGGAACAACTCCTTTGCATTACATTTGCGGGATATCAAACGACCCCTATGACTTAATGGAGATGTTCTTCAATATCAATGACGAATTAAATCAGGTGGTGAAGATCGACGCCCAAGACAAATTGGGCAATACACCCCTACATTGGGCCGTAGCGAAGTACAAGAATATGATTGCTGAATCACTGCTGAGAAGAGGTGCTGATCCCAATTCAGTCAATAATGAAGGATCGACTCCTTTGCATTTGATAAGTCAGAGATACAACTGTGAAGACTTTGTCAAGATGTTCTTCAAATGTAACGACGAATTACATCAGCAAGTGCAGGTCGACGTCTGGGACAGATGGGGCCGGACACCGCTGCAATTGGCTCTACTTCAAGGCAACAAGAAGACGGCCGAGATTCTGCTGAGACGAAGGGCTGATCCAAATTTGGCCAACGAGGACGGATCGACCCCTTTTCACACGATTTGTCAAAGGACCGATTATGATGCCGCTCGCCTGGTGGAGTTTTTTTTCGAGATCAACGATGAGTTAGATCAGCGGGTGCAGGTCGATGCAAAGGACAAGTGGGGTCGGACGTGGCTTCAATTGGCTGTGGCGAATCTCAAGCCGAATATCGTCGATGTGCTTTTGGATCGTGGCGCCGATCTATCCAGCTTCGTTTTTCCAATTGAAAGTAATTTTGACGAGGGCATTCGATTTATAAAAGAGCAAAGTGGGTATAAATTGACGATTGCGTCTGGTCTGATGGCCGTCGTCGAACGTCTCGAGAAAAGAGGATACGAACTGGACCGAAGCGACGTTCTGATCGTCATGAAAATGTTCGCCAAGCATGAATTGTTCGACGAGTCGGCGAATCTCGCAAAATGTCGTAGTTGGTGCGACAAAAAAACAATGGTAAATTCGAGGCTGTCGCTCTACGATCTGATCCAGTTACGACCCGGAGAGGTGTCGAAATCACTCACTTACGAGGACTGTTACAAGTTTTCGTATGATATAATGTGGATATCAGGTACAATCTATCGTATAGTTTATGAAACTCATCTAAGCGAGAAAATAAGCAGAAAATTTTTCTGGCGTTGGGCCATGGATCCTTTTATGGAGCTAATCAACTACAGGCTGCCACATCTCCCTTGTGAAATGATCATGGATAACTTGAAAAACAAAGATTTGTATCATATTTGTCTGGCGGCTTCGCGATAATGGTGAAAGTTCGGGAAATGGTGACAATACATTTCTTAAGTTTTTCATGTAATTGAAATAAATGCATTTGAAAAAAATTGAATGCATTGACTTGGACTTTTATTTCATTTTAACCTTCTCTGCACCATCAGATCTGCAACTTATCAGCGAGTGCATTTCTACCGAGATTACATTGACATTCGTACATGATTGATTTTTTTTGATCCAAAGTCATTTGGATCGGAAAATGGAAAAAAATATGTTTCTCGTAAACCTCTTTCAACCAACGAAACATGCAATATTTTACAAAATTTCTTCTTTCGTATTTTCATGTTTTTAATTAATTGCATCGCAAGATGTTTCAGTACTAATGGCTGTCTGAATACACCTAACTCAATATTTTAGATTCACTGTTTCAAATTTTTATTGAACTTTAAAAAATAATTCATTTAATTTTTCATGCATACTATTTTGTTAGTTAAAAGTTTAAACAATCAGTGACGTGAACGCTGACTATCTTATTTTACAAATAAATTTGATTTGCAACATTTTTGAATCGATTTTCCATGAAAATACTTTCCAACTTATGGTACGTTTGATTTGACATTTCGAATAAAGTATAATATTTTACGAAATTTTTGAATTATCACCTTGGTAAAATCAAAATTAAATTATTTCATTCGAAATATTATCCAAAGATACTTCGGTAAAAAAAACGTTTCTTTCCGAAAAATTCAAGGTACCTACGCACCTTTTTTATTCTTTCGTTTTGGATGTGCGATCAATCAATGAGGGATGCAAGGGACCATTATAGGCCCTCGCCGGGCCCCGAAACTTGTTAACGCGTATTAGCCACACACTTGAAATACAATTATTTTTACTCGACACTTTCAATATTTGAATTATTTATTTATTTTTTTATTATGTTCATAATAAATGAAGTAATTTTCAAAAATTTATGTTGTAGTTATGTAAGCAGAACAGTCGAGCTTCAATTGAATATTTAATATTTGTTTATCAATAATCTCATAAACCATTTAGTTCAGAGTAAAGGTTTACGGAACGAAATCGTCTTAAAATTGTTTGAGAAATATCCTTTTCCGAGACAATTTTTCAATTTCTCGGAAATATGGGAAAAACGTTTTTCCAAAATCACTTCCAAAATCTGAAATAGTTTGTGGTTATTTCTTGATCGATTCTGAGACTTTTTTGTTCCATAAACTTATTTCCTAAACTCAATATTTTTCATCTTAAGCACAGTCCTCGTGAAGACATTTCACATGCATATAGTAACTCCATAAAAAGTGATAATGCACTCGAAAATTTAAATGAAAAACTAATTCTAAATTGGCTTTTTGCAATTTTTTCATCGCATATCGTTAACACAGTCGCACTTTTAAACATCAACAATGGAGAACACCCTCACGCACATATAAGACTCGTTTCGATTGAGACGCGATCAGAGCGAATAGCCGAACGTTCGAAATGACTCGTCCAATGGTTTAATTCGATTTTCGATCACTCCACTACTCGAATTATCAATCGCTTTCTGAAATGAGGTTTGATTCTGTGCGGCCGATCGCAGCGCGTGCAGTTGCACACGCATATATGTCAAGACAGCTCCGAGACTCCGCTCGAGATCTGTGTGCGTATTAAAGTCGCTACGATGCTCAATGTAACTATACACTCATGAGAGAGAGAGAGAAGGATGAAATGTCGTCATGCGATATATCTTTTTTTTACAAATGTGTTTACGTTCGCGCGCGCGACTACGACCATCGCGATTATCTCTCTCATACTCAGCGCAGCATATGTCTTCTGCTACATCATCCATATAGGCGTCCGCAATGTAGACCAAGAGAGGCGGCAGAAGAGACGGAGCTTCTTTATACGATCCGGTTTGTGCGTGTGTGTGTGTGTGTTGTGCCGAATGCCGAACTGCCGATATCCCAAACGATACGTTTTTTCGTTACGCACATGCGTGTAATGTATAGCAGATATACGGCGTGAATCGAACGCGCGCGCCTATATTTCCCGGGCCGGCCTCGGAAATCGAAGAGCCCCCGACTTTTGAATCGTAACGACACGGCCAGGTATATTTGCGCGGCACCGCAGACGAGTTTCCGTAAACAATAATATGTCGCGATAGACATTGTCGGTAATTCGCGCCGCGCCGCTGCCGCTGCCGCTGCTGCTGTTGCTGCTGCTTTGTGCTGCGAATATTATAACGCGTATGTGTACACATACGCAAGAGCGAGAAAGAGAGTGCCTGACATTGAGCGGCGAAGTGTAATCGCGCGCGTACAGAAGCAATGAAATCGTCTCCTGCCTGTGTGATCGTTTAACGTTGTGTGCGGTGCGTGTGTGCGTGAGCGCGCTCGACTTGTCAACAATATTATAATAATAAACGCGTACGACGATCGCCGAAAATTTCTTCACAACAACGTCGTGCTCCCATGATTCTCCGAGACCGGTGTAACAGTTGGGCGATGTGCGGTGGTGCTCATTGGACGCTCAACGGCTACACGTGACGGGCGACCGAAATTTTTCATAACTCTCCCTCGCTGTCTCGAGAAGTAACAAAGTCGAAAAGAAAAAAGAAAATGTCGCCGATAAGCGTGATTTTTACGCTCTTGTGCCTCTATCACGGCCTGCCCACCGCTTATTCTTGTAATGTGAGTTGATTTTTCTTTCTTTTTCATCTCTTTCATCTCTTTCGTTTTCGAGTGTCTGAACTTCGTTAATCATGGCGATTCGCGTGTCGTTTGTGTTGCAGTATCGCTATGATTACAACTGTGCCAACCACACCACAGAAGTGAAGCCTTGCTCGAGGCATCATCTACCAGCAGCCAGTGAGGTCACATTCAGCATCATCGAGGACCACGACAGGAGTAATCACTCCAGTGAGTCCGATCGCTTTCGTGGACCTTCAGATTTTGTTCGTTTAACAAATTTTAAAGGCATGTGTCTTCGTTTCAGGTATCGTCGTGGTGGAATTTCCTACTCCCAGTGAAAACTGCGAGCTTGAAGTACAACTGTACGTTGCCCCTGGAATAAATGACGAGGAGGCTTGCATGGATTATACTTTCAGCATGAGAGATTCTCATCCACATACAAGTTCAAAGTATATTTGTCCTGAAAACAAGCAGCGTCCAAGTACTAACTCATCTTGTGTGGTAACTAAACTTTGCTGGATTATATTATCTAAATTATTGAATGAATATTTTGAATGCATTAATTGAATATGAAATCAACTTCTTTACAGAGAGAAAATGCTGAAGTCTGGTACAATCACGTGTACACAGGGTGTTATTCATTTGTTTTCATAGCTGATAAGAGTTATTACGAGTTTCGAAAAAAGGCATTTTTAGAAACGACTTACAAAAAGACTGAAGTTGTCACTCCTATGGTTAGCTGCAACGTTCAATCGACATTCAATGAAACTCACAAAGAGTAAGTACCACTATTACAGTTCAAATATACTTGTAAATTAATACAATTTTACACTTGATTCGTTTCAAATTATTTCTTTGCAGATTTGAGATTGCTGAGGTAACTGCAACCATTTCTTTGGTATTTGGATCACCTTTTGCAAAGCTAGCTGTTGTCAGAGCTGAGGACAATAGCACATGCAGAGGAGATACTATAGTACAAGAGATCCATGACTTGCTCCCAGTGGTAATAAAAGTGAATTTAATAATCTAACGTAATTATTGAAAATAAATTTATAATGAAATCTCAATTTCAGCCATTTGAAATGGACCAATCATGCAGCATGGAAACGGTGAGATATCAACAATTTTAATTGTTACCCTTTAATCAATGTAAATGACATTTTTTTCAATTACAGCGTTCGATGCTTGAGAACGGCACGAGATTTCAGAATCTTTACTGCAGGTTTCCAGTTGGGAACAATCCTGTAGATTCTAACTACTGCTTCTACATGACACTCCACGATGCTCGTTGCAGCGTCAACACCATTTGGCGACCACCGGGTGACCCTATGTACCCATGCAACTGGTCCCTAAGTAAGTCTTGTAAAAAATACACAGCATGCCACTGGCTAAAACCAAACTTTACCCTCTGATTTCATTCATGATATTTTTTTTGGCCTGTTTCAGAGTGCAGCAGAGGAGGCGACAGAGACATCAAAAACACCACGGCTACTTTGCGCATACCCCCCAAAGACAACAGCTTTTGGAGCCGATTCGCAGAGACCCTCCACATGAAGTTTCCATTTGAGAATAACAAAACAATGTCCTCGAACAACGTCAATTTCGAGAAGACCCCGCCACCGCCTCGCGCCAAGTTTTACTTCGCCACTGTAGTCGTGCTGGCGCTCATCGGATCGTTCACGATCTGCTGCCTCCTGGTCGCCGCCGTGTACTTTCTCTATCGACGCTATTCATTGAGAAAGTGCCACCGCGCCGACGACGAGGCTCCGGCGTCTCCCGCAGCCGACGGCGACAACGTGGAAATGCAACCGCTTGGTCAGGAACAGGCGGCCGACCGCAGAGACATCATGCTGATGTACGTCAAGGACGATCAGCAATTCATGGGGGAGATGACGAATCTGCAGAGGCAGCTCCAAGGTCGCACCGGAGCCAGTGTAAGCGTTGAGCGATATTATTTACCACGATATTATTTAACGAACGAAGCTCGATTAACGAAACAAACCCTGTAATTCGCAGGTTTACTCTTGGTGGACGCCGAGCGTCTTTCAGAACGTCTCCGCCGAGGGAGCTTACGAGTGGGCCACCGCGAGAATCTCGCGAGGATGCCGAGTCGTATGGTTCGACACGAAGAAGGCGCGCGAACTTCTGACCTCGGTCGTGGAGGGTACTCCGGTGTACGCGGATCATCGAGACGAGAACTTCAACAGGGTTCTTCAGCACGTCGTACGTACCAAGGATCCCAATACCGAGTATCACGTTCATCACGTTGCCAGGTTCGTAGCTCGATAATGCCAAAAGAGTTTTGCGTATTTATTGAACTATTCTTGCAAAGCATCGATCTTAACTTCCTACACGTTTCGACTTTGATATAGATTCACGAAACCAGCGTATGCTGTGCCAGATACTAACGATATCAATGATCCCTTCTCGGAGATAGCTGTAAATACCAGGTACATACTGCCCCAAGGAATGGAAAACCTCGTTAAAAGTTTGCGTACGTATTACATTTGTTTTTTTTTTTTTTTTTTTTTTCATTAAAATGCTTTATTCTATCCTTACGTTTTGATTATTATTGTTTTTCAGGTTCGGAATAGACATTACCAGTCGATCGAACATTTGTACATATTCCCAACCCAAGTAAGACAGAACGGAATTTTCCGGATAATAAAAAAAAAAAACAGATCTTGAAGCTCAACTGTGAATATTATAGACAATCATCGCATTGCTTGCGATTATATTTTTTGCATTAATGTTAAATTGTAGCCATATACTTATTTTGTAAACAAAAGTTGTTAGAGTATATATTTTTTTCGTGCTCTATCTAGTCAAAAAATTGCTACATCAATTTTAATTAAGAATGACCTGATATGATTGTCACTTTGTAATATAAATTCGAGAGAGACACGAATAATTTTGTGTGCCTTGAAGTGAAAGAAAAATATCAAAAATCACATATTTGTTAACTTTGATTTCGCCTCAAGTTAAAATTTCGCATATGTATTTTTGATATTCTTAATTAAGCCTCTCGAATAACGTGATATTATGTACTATAAGTTTTATAAGTGAATTTGTTTGAAAATTTCAAGTTTTATGTGAAACATTCAAACAAATCTAAGCAAATGTTTATTTCATAAGAGATGAATTTATGGTATTTACAAAGAAACTTTTTTATTTAATAAAAATATGTTGATACGCTTATAAATGGTGACATTTAAGCAATTGTAATAAAAAAAGGAATACACTGAACATGAATAAGTTGAATAATTATTTGAGATCTTGTGTCCAAAAAAATTTTCAGTATAATTTTGAAGTTTTTTTAATTTAATTTTTTTTATTTAATAAAAAGTGAGTAGAATTCAAATTAGAATGATAAATGTATTTAATATAATTTAAAAATGTTACACTCAAAAAGAGATAGTTGTACAAATCAGCCAATTACATACTAATAAACTAATCTAGAGTTTCAAAATTTTTACTATTCCACCTTAGGAATTACTGTGGGCTGGAGGCTTCGACCAGTCGACACTGAGAATCAAGTGATCATAACCATGGCCATTGAGATGTTGAATAGCTCTGGCTGCATCGGAGCGCGATTTGTAATGAACGTATGCAAAACCTTTGCAGGCATTTGTCGTACTTTCCTTTGCCAAGTAAATCTTCTGAATGGCACCGAAAGGTTTTACCAATTCCTCCAAATCGTAGTCAGTAGTGCTCTCTGACAAGTTGGAAATTCTGATGGCAGCTGTATCGTCTCGTCTCTGTCCGTACATGGAATCTCCCTTCTTGTTGCCGCCATCTCTCATGGATGGTGGCACGTATCTGCTTCCAGTGGGTTTGCTCATCTCAGCAGCACCACCTGGACCAACAGCTGGATTCGAAGGCTTCTTGTCGTCCATAACATTGTTAGCTGTCGAAGAGAAAAGTAATTTTTAATGAGAAACATCTTGTGCACTCAAGATAACTGTAAAAACAAGGAGAGTAACTCACGTCCACCGAGCAGAGTGTCCTTGAAGGGACACTTGGAGGTCCAATGGTTGCCGTTGCAGCTGCGGCACTTCATGACGGACTTCTCGGCCATGCTCTTGAGCTTGTCGAGGGCGTTCTCGTCGCTCTTGTTGTCCTCCTCCTTGCTCGAGAGGTACTGCATGAAGACATCCTCGGCGATGATGGTGGTGGCCGGGCTCGGGCCCGCCGCGTCGTTCTCGGAGTCGCCGAACTTGGCCCAGGCTTTGCGCAGTGCCACCGTCTTGGAGACGATGCGCTTCTCGATCTTGTACGTGCGCACGACCTTTACCTGCTTGTCGTCGTCGTTGAGCTTGTACTCGGTGAGGATCTTGAAATCATTCTCGTACTTGGTGGTGGGCGGGGGTAAGTTTGGCACTCCGTCGTCTTCGACCTCGTCGGCCCAGTTGGTAGTCTCGAAATTCGCTGGCATCTGCAAGTTTCAATATCGAAAAATAAGGCACGTTAGCTCTCGCCGAAATCATTGTTAGGTTAGAATTCGTATTTTGAATTCCGAGTGCATAATTTTCGAGGATTATTACCTTGATGCCGTTGCAGAGAAAAAATGCTCTGCGATCGGTAGCTGGTGCCACTCAACTTTGACACAATTTCTATGCAAAAAGAATCACAATCAAATTGTTCGGTGGAAAGAACATACACACGAGTTTACGTCGTGGCGTAAAGAAACGCAGCAGAGTCGAATGCTGTGTCGGCTGGCGCCGCGTGCGAGAGTCTGAAATTGTGGAGTTGTGCTGTGTGCATATCGGCCCGCGCAAACCCACTACCCAGCCAAGAACGTAGAAGTAGCTTGAGTTCGGCTGTCTGCACGTGTTTACTACTCGTGCGATTTTGTATGTCAGTAGGGCGTAAACAAAACAATGGAAAATATCGAACACCCTGCGCAGCAGAAAGTCGTTTTCTTTTTGATGTAAAAAAGAAATGTTTTTCACGCCGAGTTGTAGCAGTTGACATCGACTCGATGCAACTCGATCTGATAACGCCGCGATCGACCTCTCGGAGACGTTCTTCGTACGCGAAAAACAGCAGACGCTGCCGCGGGGGTCGATGCCCTCGGGACATTCGAATATGCATTGAATGTTCAGACGGTACCTATAACGTGGATTTGTTTTCTTAAGCCTCTACGATGTATTATCGAGTCATCTCGACGAGATCTTTCCACGCTACGAGAGCTTCGTCGCGGATCGAGTTTGAATAAGGGAAAAAAAAGGGATATGGTAAATTCGCATCTCTCGACTTGACGAGGCAGCAAAAAGTAACTAGAGATGTGATTGAAAGCATACCAGTGAATGAAAGCACTTTTTTGAATAAAAATTATTAATTGATGACGACATTATTCATGAACGACGAATTTTTATGCTATTCTTGGGTATTATTACTAACTATTCGAATGGTTATCAGGTCCAGAATCAATACAGTTTAACTGCCCTTGCCCAGTAAATGAAAGTATAAATATAAGCATATTTTGATTGGAGTTTTGAACCAATTTTCATCTATGAGGTCTTAAAATGTTTTTAAAATGGTTCTTCTTTACTCAAATGAAACAGATTTTTAAAAAAGATCCCTGAAAAATCACCTAAACGTGTCCTCCACTGCAGGCTGCATATTTTCTGCTGCGACATAATATGATCATAGATAATCTATAAATGAACCAAGATTTGTATCGTATTTGTCTGGAATGAATAAATTAAAAGAAAATTGAAAAAACTAATTTTATTTTAGATTTAATTTTTTTTTGCGTTTCATTTCAGCTTTATTTTTGAATAATGATAATGAAGTTTCAAATATTGCATTTGATAATTTTCAAGAGATTTACTATTTGTTTACGATCAGTCATTTTTCCATAAAAGAAAAATAAGAGCATAAGCTAATGATAGAACGATAAATGTTGCTTTCATAATACAAGTCTTTGATAAAATATAAACTGGAATTTATGGCGGTGATACGAGTAAGAAAAACCTCAAACGTCAAACGTCAAGGGTCCTTAGATTCTTCAATCAGATTTTCTATATCAAACTTTTAAATTTGATGACGATAAATCAGCAATTCAATTGTAAACAATATGATAATTAACGATTTGGACTTGGACCCTCGAATAGTGAAAATATATTAGTGTGAATGTTGTCTTTTCCGATGAAAGCTACAATAGTACCAAAAGATAAATTTTACTTATTTGATTTCCGTAGCACTAAATAGAAAGATCCAACGTTTAATTTAAACACCAAAATGGATAAGAGTGAAAAGAAAATAGAAGAACTTGTCTCTCAAGATAATTCAAATGAACACGACATTGTTGTTTCTGACGACAAACAAAACATCCCTGATATTTGTCAGGTAACACATCGAGACACTATTCACAATGAACAAAAAGATTATACATGCGACAAGTGCGAAAAAAAATTCGATTTCCGTAGTCATTTGAGTAGACACCAAATATCAGAACATAAAGGAGGCAAAAATTTTTCATGCGATAAGTGTGAGAAGAAATTTATCAAAAAATCGAGTTTGTCTACGCACCAAAAATTAGTGCACAAAGATCGTGAAGATTACTCATGCAACAAGTGTGAGAAGAAATTTGAAAGTAAATCAACTTTACTCAAGCACAAAAAAATATTCCACGAAATTTTCAGAGACTACTTATGCGAAAAGTGTACGCAGAGGTTCGAAAATAAACGAAGTCTGCTCTTGCACATCACGAGAATCCATGGAGATCCCAATGATTATGCATGCGATAAATGTGATAAGAAATTTGGACAAAACCGTCATTTGCTTGTACACCAAAAAACAGTACACGAAGGTCGGAAAGATTTTGCATGTAACGAGTGTGAGCAGATATTTGGACATAAATCAAGTTTAGTTTTCCACAAAAAGAAGGTCCATGAAGGTCGCAAAGACTTCTCATGTGACAGGTGCGAAAAGAAATTTGGAACTAAATCGTACTTGATCTTACATCATAAAACAGTTCACGAAGGTCGGAAAGATTTGGCATGCAACGAGTGTGAGCAGATATTTGGACATAAATCAAGTTTAGTTTTCCACAAAAAGACAGTCCATGAAGGTCGAAAAGATTTCGCATGTGACAAATGCGAGAGAAAATTTGGATATAAATCAGATTTGTTGAAGCACCAAAAGACAGTCCATGAAGGTCGCAAAGATTATCCGTGCGATAAATGTGATCAGAAATTTGGACATAAATCAGTTTTGAACAGGCACCGAAAAACCGTTCATGAACTTCGGAAAGATTACGCATGCGGCAAATGCGAGAAGAAATTTGGACAAAAAGCAGCTTTGCTCTTACACAAAAAGACGGTTCACGAAGGTCGGAGAGACTTTCCCTGCGACAGGTGTGAGAAAAAATTTACAGAAAAAAGGTGTTTGTTCGTGCACGTAAATACGGTACATGAGCGCCGCAGGGATTTCACTTGCGATAAATGCGAGAAGAAATTCGGGGTTCGCAGCAATTTAATGGTACACCGAAGAACAGCGCACGAGGGTCGCAGAAATTTTGCATGCGACAAATGTGAGAAGAAATTCGTACAAAAAGCACATTTGCTCAAACACCAAAGTACAGTTCACGATGGTTGCAAAGATTTTGCATGCGACAAGTGCGAAAGAACATTTGGACAAAAATCAGATTTGTTGAAGCACCAAAGGACGGTACACGAGGGTCGCAAAGATTACTCGTGCGACAAGTGCGAAAAGAAATTTGGAGAACGAAAAAATTTGCTCAGACACCAACAATCAATTCACTAATAGTAAATTTCATTTTGCGTAATTAAATGACCTAAAGGAAATTTGTTTAAGCCCCAAAGCGAGTATATGAAGGTGGCAAAAATTTGCTTGCCACATATGCGAAAATAAATTTGGACTCAAATCGACTTTACTTTTGCATGAAAAAACGATCCATCAAGCACGTGAAGACTATGCATGCGACAAGTGTGAAAGAAAATTTGGCCAAAAGACGAATTTGTTAAGGCACCAAATGACAGTCCTCGAAGTCTGCCAAAATTTTGAAATACATGTATGTATGCGAGAAGTAATGCAGGAATCAAAGTGTTTTCATTAAACACCAAAACGTCCAACCGATTGACCACAATATGTAATAACTAACAGTCGTAACTAACTAACAGTTAATAAAATGCACAGAAAATAATTTGTTAAGATTACGTATGTTCTATAAAAGCGACAACATTTTCATCTACGCTATGTTAATCCTCACATTTGATTTGCTGATGAGGTCAAATTTTTTGCTTATGCATAGAAAAGATGTAAAAAATAAGAATCAATTCGACAGATCATAAAAGAATTTTTCAGGAATACGTAAAGATTGTGAGATCATCAATACTATAACTTAATTCTAGAATATATTGACTCTAAAAATATATCATTTTATTTTATTTTTCACATAATTAGACAACGTAACCGTGTATCACGTCATATAATATTCAGAGCTTATTAGTGAAATAAGTTCGAGATATTCGTATATCAACTATGAATTATGCATAAAAACTTGATTATCTCAGAGAATATCATGTATCTTATAAATGGAAAGCACTGATTTTTTTTATAGAAATCGTAAACATTTACGGATAATCATATAAATGTTTTTTCTAAAATTTCAATGAAAATTGTGCCAATATTATTGTGTCTTACTTGAACCTTGGCTCACTTTCGTGGTGCTGTTTAATTTTTTTAATCAGGCTCTGTGGATCTTTATGCGACTATCAGCCGAGAGCTTCCTCCACGATTGACTCTGTCATAAAAGACGTGATCGATAATAGCAAAACCAACTTAGAAATCAATTAATAATTTGATTGAAACCAATTAGTATTTTTTACATACTATGAAATAAATTAAAACACTTCTATAGGTGAGAGAGCATGTATTAAAAATGGATGATTTTTCATTATAAAGTCTAGTAATAAGTCTAAAAATTAGTCTATAATGTTGTTATAAAATCGAGCAATTGCAGTTATGACAAATTTTTGTGATAATCAAAATATATTTAGAACAGTGTGATTCTCAGCGAACATGGAAACTTTTAATACAGTCCTTTTGTCTGTGTATTTGTTATATATTCATTCTTCTTTTACACTGAGAAAAAAAATTCATTGATTCAATAAAATATTTATTTAAATACAATATACAAAATAATTTCATTGAATTAATCCTTTTTTTATTTCATCCAACAAAATACTTAATTTTTTTTACCAAAGTTTCATTGCTTCGATCAATCATTTGATTAAATAAATAGTAAATAAAATATAAATTATATTTCATTGAATTAATGAATTTTTTTTCTCTGTGTACCAATCCACAATCTTATTTTAACGTTTGGATTTTAATTTTTCGAGTTTTTCAAAATCAAGCGCCTCAAACTTTAAATGAAAACCGCCTTTCCTATTTCGTCATACCGACGATTCGTTGCCGTGTGATCGGTCAAAAGATGACGTATTACGCATGCACCATGACCATCGCTGCCGCCCATGTGTGCGGCCGTTGGTCCGATATACTTTCTCTCGCACAGTTGCATCGTGTTCTCCGCGCCTCGTGTTTCTATAGACTCGAGATTTTTTTCGTCTCGATAGGTTAATTTCCCAAAAAAAAAAAAAAGTTCGACTCAAAAAAAAATGGACACGGAGGATTTTATAGTGTACTTTTCTCGCCTGCTGCACGAGTTCCAAAAGTTGAGGAGAGTCGGAGGCGAGGGCGACCAGAGGCGCAGGGAATTCTGCCGGCTGTGCATGGCCGAGTTCGTGAATCTTGGTGGCGCGGTGCAAAGCCTCGAGTACAAGGTTTTGACAGTTCTAATGAACTGCAGCACTCTGTTTCCCGGTCTCAGGGATGAGAAATATTTTTTGAAATACGCTCTGGACAGGCGCTCGGTGATAATGATAAGACTGCTTAGAACGGGCGGAGTGAACATACACGAGCTCCGCTTGGAAAATCGACACTCCGCGTTGCATTATCTGTCCGAGGTGAAGTATCGGAAAAAGTTCCGCGGTGATTACGTGACAAGTAAGATAAAAACCATACAGGTCATGGAATATTTTTTGAAGAAACCGAAGATAAATTATCAAGACAGTCTCGGTTATACGTATTTTCATGCGGCTTGTATGTCGGGCAACGTGTCGGCCGTAAATAAGTTTTTGAACCAATTAGGCGTGAACGTCAATATCGATACATACACGTGCTCGCCGCTTCATATGGCAGCCCAGTACAGACACGCCGAGGTTATTGAAATTTTACTGACACACGGGGCCAATCCGAATAAGCGTGACGCAGAGAAGTCCACGCCTCTTCACGCCCTCGCATGGCTGTGTCTATGCCAGTGCACCGACGACGATACTTTGTGCGACAAGAGAAAACCAGTTGATGAACTCGTTCAAATGCTCATTGATTACGGAGCAGATATGGAAGCTCGCAACTGTCACGGGCTCACTCCTCTGGGTCTGTCGGTCTGTCGATTTGACCTCGAGCTTACAAGGACACTTTTGAAGTACGGAGCGAAGATCGAAAATTTAAACGAGGATAACTTGTTTACAATGACATTCAAACCACTGGAATTGAAAAATTATCCTTTAACTTTAAACATCATCGAGATGTTACCGCTGTTGAAATCGGCTGGCTACAACTTAAGCTTGCAAGCAAGACTCAGAATGATCAAATATTGGATGAAAATTCGAGGGAACGACACCAATCATTTTATCAGCGATTATACCGGTAAGTCGTATTTCACTTTATCAATCATAAATTTATGAGGAGTCATACACCAAGTCACTCCTCTTTGCCATTTTTTTTATATAAACCACAGTTTTATGTCAATCTATATTTTCTACATAAAACTGACTTCTTTGAGCTCTAAAAAATGTGAAAAAATTGCAGAATAGTCCTTTGCATCTTTAAATAGCTTATCTTTGCTTTTTTATCCTTTCGTCACTCTGCGCAAGGTTCAGATCAGAGTTATTTAGGTGGCCATGCCTCTCTTTGCCATTTTTTTGATATAAACCACAGTTTTATGTCAATCTACATTTTCTACATAAAACTGACTTCTTTGAGCTCTAAAAAATGTGAAAAAATTGCAGAATAGTCCTTTGCATCTTTAAATAGCTTATCTTTGCTTTTTTATCCTTTCGTCATTCTGCGCAAGGTTCAGATTATTTAGGTGGCCATGCCTGATAGGAATCATAATCTTCAAAAAAGTATCCTTTATGGGCTGAGTTTTGTGGAATTTTGATTAGAGTTATAAAAAAGTTTGTATGCCAAAAGATGCAAAAAAAGCAAGATATAAAAAATAGTTATCGCTCAAAAAAGTCAATTTTATGTAGAAAATGTAGATTGACATTAAACTGTGGTTTATATAAAAAAATGACAAAGAGGGTAAATTGGTGTATGACTCCCCTTAATTTAACCGGTGAATAATTTTTTAAATATATTTTTTTCAGAGTTTTTGGAGCCCGTGACAAAAAAGATAATCATCAAGGAGGTGGTGCAAAGATTATTTTTGTGTCGCGAATATGGCTTCTATCTTCCCCAAGAAACCGAGGATCTCTTGTTAAAAAAATGCAAGTTCTTGGATCCTTTCAACGATCACTACAAGGTGTATAAACCTCGTTCGAACGTGGTTGAAACTTTGACGGACGAAGTTAAGAGCACAAAAAGTATCATGATAACCGGAGACGTTTCGCTGTATGAAATGTTGCAAATGAGCTACAGTGAGGGTTATTCGCTAATAAAAGGTATAAAAAATTGGCGATTGCCCGCAATGGACGATATCTCGTGTACGTACGTGAACATGATCGCAAAACGGCACTTGGCGAACGTTTTGATACGGCCGCACTTGGAACGGTTAGTAGCCGATCTTTTCATGACTGATCATTGCCAATTGAGTCTCCCGTACCTCGCTTGCCTAAATATTGCCGAACACATGAGCGACAAAGATCTATTCCGTTTATGCCAGAAGACAAACGAAAATCAATTACAACCAAATACGATCCGTAGCAGGAAAAGGCGCCATGAGTCAAGATCGTCTGGAGGTTCTGAACCACCGGTGCGTCGATCGCGCAGACTGCAGGGCCTTCCAGCAAGTGAAAATCACAGTTGAAAAGCTCGCCCTTCGCCTCCTGGATCTCGATCGCAGAGTTTCAGGAACAATTCCTAGTTGCATAAATCAAATCCTATAAATTATTTTTTTCTTTGTTGCTGTTAATGAAATTTATTGATATATTGTTACTTGTATAAAATTGCACGAGCAGAGCCATTCGCGCATGACCGAATTCAATGTACACATGTCAACTTGACACTTGTTGTGATATTATGCCATTTGTAAGGGATCAATGATCCATGAAAGCTATGTAAGGTTTTTGTGGAGTTCTTGGTGTAAGAAGAAAGAAAAAGAAATTTAAGAGCTCGATAATTTTTAATGTAAGTTGTTATTATTAGTAACTGTAAATTATAAATATAATTAATAGTGTAAGTTGTTTTGAAGTGGCATAATGTTTTTGGTTAAGTCTCCTATTCATGTTCATGTTCATCCTCGTGTTCATCTCTCCTGTACATGTAAATAGTGTATATTAAGTGTTATTTTAATCATAATTATCAGCTGCTATAGGTCTTGTTTAATCATGTCCTGAATATATTAAAGATATAATTGTATCAAGCATTATTAATGTTATATGACTTATGTATAAAACTTTACTGAATAAAATTGACATTATGGATGATATAATGTGTTTAGATCTGTTGATCACTTTTTTAATTTGAAAATCTACATATGATTGCAATATTATTGACAAATAAATTCTATGCAAATTTAGAAGATTATAATCTAGGATAATCTATAAGCCCATCAATAAAAAAAAACAACATAATTCAATCGATGCTCGATATAAAATTAGAAGATAAAGTTTCTATCGTGCCGAACTGTTTCACCGAGTCCTCAGGATCGTCATCCGTCATGGTACTACTCTCAGTTGCACTTGAGGTAAGGCATACACTAATTCACTCCTCTCTAGCATTTCTGTTTTACAAATCACAGTTTTGAAGTCAATCTACATTTCCAACATAAAATTGATATCGTTGGCGCTAAAAAATATGTAAAAAGTTGCAGAATAAGCATTTGCAACTTAAAATAGCTTTTTTTCTATTTTAGCCTTTCGGCATTGTGCGTAAAGTTCAGAGTTTTATAGGTGGTGAAAGCTTTCAAAAGTTGAAAAAAACACAAAACAAGAAATCTGGTCGAGTTCGAACCGGAATTTCATTTCCTAAATTATGTAAAAAGCTTCCCAAAGATGTCAACTACTGCCTGATAAATTTTTGTAATGGGTCTTAGAGTTTAACGCAATGTAGACAACAATGTGTGGCGAAAAACGTGCAAAAAAGGTCTGAAATTGGCTGTTTTTGGTGATTTTAGACATTTTTGGCCTATTTTTAATAACCCTTATCCGAGAATGTCTTTTGGCATATATCGTATGCATGTCTTGTTTTACGATGCACCGCATCGATGTATCTTTGGAGATAACTCTTAAATCTAAATGATTTTCTACATACATCACATGCAGGTTTAATATTGCCGTTACGGGCTGATTCAGTGTGAGTTTTTAGCCTATGTTCGTAGTTCACCTCTTTTGAAACACTTCCTGTTTCATTTTTCTCGCTGAGTTCACGTCCTAAATTTAAATCAGATTCTTCATCCTTCAAAATTTCTTTCTTCAGCAGCGTGACAGTTTCTAATTTAATTTTGCTTCCATTTTTATACTCATCGCCATCCTGACATTGATTGGGAGAATAAACTTCAATTTTCGCAACCGCCAATAAATTGGGCTTCATGTCTGTACATTCCATTTCGATTTCCAGGTCGTCAAGTTCATTTTTATGATTTTCGTCATATTCTTGAAGAAGCTCTTGTGTCTGAAAAAAATAAATTATTAGGAAAATTTCATCAATGATAGTCAAACGTAATTATTAAAGCTTACTAAATTTTCTTGCCGAAACATCCCGTATTCAACATTTTGAGTAACGGGTGTTGCGTCAATTATTTTGTAATCATTATTATCATTGAGGGGCTCATCACGAGGCTCTTTTTTCACTCTCAATTGGATTTGATAAGATTACATGATTATGTTAAAATATTTTCATATTTTCATACTCAAAATAAAACTTACCTAATAGTAGGATTGAATACGTTGCTCGAGTCCATCTTGCTGGCTGGAAATGTTATTTGCGACTAACTCAGTTCAATAACATTTACAAATCATGATGTGGGAATTGGAACTAGTATATAAACGAAGCAACTCAAGTTTCACAACAACGGGACAATTACGTTATCGATCTACCTTGTGAATAATAATTATTTTTCTATTCATAATATTTTATTTTCAAAGAAATCAAAAAAACATGAAAATGAATTCATTAGCATTAATTATTTCATGTTCTAAAAAAGTGGAATGATAATAATTTGTCCGCATGAAGTGAATTCGATCAGTTGATCATGGAATTGAAAAAACGGTTATTTATACTCTGAGTCACATCCTTTAAGAAAGCTAAATACTACCTCACAAGCTGACAAATTTGGCTCGGCAGCAATACTTTCGTCGTTCGGAGCAGCCGAAAGGTCGAATCTCACAAGATTTGCCACAGGACGTTACTTTGACGCTCATACCTCTGGCTATTTCCAGAGAACCTGAATTAGACTCTCTTCCTCTGAGTCGCAAGGGGAGGCTGCAATGATGGTAATTCGTGTACGACGGATGGTGATAATAACGGAGCTTTGGAGTTCCTTTCCGAAGAACCACGAGAACGACCCAACTTGACGTTGAAAAAGCTCGAAGAAGATATGCCTTTAGTTAGGCCACCGGCTTTGCGCCGAGACATCGTACCACAGCGAGAGAGTCGAGTCTGAAAGCGACGATATTTCATAAATTTGAACAAAATATAATTCTCACAATAGCTTGGAGAGATAGCAAGTAACATCGAGTACGAAAGAACATCCATAAAACTTGTAGTGGCCGCGACTTCTCAAAAATAAAGAAACGAGCGATATTATAAGAAAAGCGCAGAACCCTCGATTTCGGCAACTTTCCCTGCATTGGAAGTTTTACGTGGACGTTATTTATATCTTTCCATATGTAAATAACATAACACAGAGATATTCGTCATATAATTAATAAAATTTATTAATTGAGTCGTCTGAAGAGATCTTGATCTTACATTTGGATTTGTAACTTAATTCAACATAAATTTTAAACATTTATTAGGTCTGATTGCGTGAGCGGTGCGTCGCATCGATGTGAGCTTTAAGATTTCTTTTTTGTCTGAATGTCTTTCCGCAGGTCTCGCATGAATGTATGATACCACTATGCGACGATTTGACATGCTTACGGAGTTGAGTTTGATATTTAAATTTTTTTCCACAGAAATCACATGCGTGGGTGATTCCATTGTGTTCCGCATCGATATGAGCTTTAATACTACTTTTCGCAGTAAATTTCTTTGTGCACACATCACATGCGAAGCCGGTTCCATTGTGCACAGCGTCGATATGCCTTTGGAGATAATACTTTGTTGTGAATGTCTTTTCACAAATATCGCATGCATGTCTGACACTATTATGCACCGATTCTATGTGGATTTTGAGATGATCTTTTCGAGTAAATGTCTTTTCACAAACATCACATGCATGTGAAATACCATAATGCACCGATTCGGTGTGGGTTTTGAGATGACTTTTTTGTGAGAATGTCTTTGCACACATGTCACATGCATGCCCGACTCGCTTGTGCACCGAATCGATATGAGTTTTGAAATAACCTTTTTGTGAGAATGTTTTTTGGCAAATACCGCACGAATGTCTGACACCATTATGCACCGAATCGATGTGCTTTTTGAAATTACTCTTGTCTGAGAATGTCTTTTGGCATATATCGCACGTGTGCCTTATTTTACGATGCACCGACTCGATGTGGGTTTTGAGATTACCCTTGTCTGAGAATTTCTTTTGGCATATATCGCATGCATGCCTGACTTCATTATGCACCGACTCGATGTGCTTTCTGAGATTACTCCTGTTTGAGAATGTCTTTTGGCATACATCACATGGATGCATAATTTTATAATGCACTGAATCACTGTGTATTTTAAGATTACTTTTATTTGAGAATGTCTTTAGGCATATATCGCATGAATGCGTGATTTTACGATGCACCGAATCGATGTGCCTATTGAGATGACCTCTAAGTTTGAACACTTTTCCGCAAATATCACATGCAGGTTTGATATTGCCATTACGGGCTGATTCAGTGTGAGTTTTTAGCCTATGCTCATAATTTAGCTCTTTTGAAACACTTCCTGTTTCATTTTTCTCGCTGAGTCCACGTCCTAAATTTAAATCATTTTCTCCTTCCCTCAAAATTTCTTTCTTCACTGACCCGACAGTTTCTACTTTTATTTTGCCTCCGGTTTTATACTCTTCGCTATCTGGCCATTGACTTGGAGAATAATCTTCTATTTTCACCACTGTCAATAAATTGGGCTTCATGTCTGTACATTCCAATTCGATTTGAATGTCGTCAAGCTCATTTTCTTGAAGCTCTTGGGTCTGAAAAAGATTAAAGTTATGAGGGAAGGATCATTAAAACTTAACGGCTACAGTCGCCAATAATTATTAAATCTTACCGAGTTTTCTTGAAGAAACCTTTCGTACTTGACATTTTCAGTTACGGGTATCGCATCGATTGTTTCATAATTATTTTGGGTAAGCAAATTATCACAAGGCTCGACTTTCACTCTGAAATAATATTAATTAGATCATAAAATTTCGTTTTAATATTTTTATGACTTCATCCTCACAAAATAAAAATTACCTAACAGCAGCATTGAATAAACCACTAGTTTCCATCTTACTGGTTAGAAATGTCTTTTGCGACTCACTCTGTCAATACTACCGTTACGAGTCGAAATAGAACTCAAACTGATCTCAATAATATTTACTAATCATGATATGGGGAAATAGGAATGAATATAATCGGGGCAATATTACACTCGATCTGCCTCGTGAACAACAATAACTTTTCCACAAATAATATTTTAGCACGAAGAAATTAAAAATTAGAAATCAAAAGTTAATTTCTTATAATTGATAAAACAACGAAAAAAAGGCTAATGGCTAATCGTTTTTTGATTATATATCTTCCGGTGTGAATGTAAAGTCATAAACTACCTTTTACTTCACACTTGCCATCAGCCTCTGGACTATTTGTCACTTGTACTTTTAAATCAATCGATTTCATTATGCCCAATGCGGTTACTTCCGGTAGTTAATCTGAATAAGATAATCGGACAAATAAGACACTTGTCGCAAGTCATATCCAAGTTTACTTACAAGTAGACCACCCCAGCTCCAGGTCATGGATTCGCTCCAAAATTTTTTTTGGGGTCTCCTGGTACCCAATACTAAAGCACCTTGTGCTTAGTTTGATCCAATGGGCCTTAGGGCCCATTTTGTAGAGGATTTTCCACATTATAAACAAATCTTTGTCGAATTATCTATATCGAAATAGAAGTACTTGAACGAAAAATTGGGACGATCAAATGTTTTGAAATTCTTCAAAGAATCTGCTTGAATTTTTTCAGAATTTTTGGGACCATCTTTCACTTAATTCAAGAGGCCCAAATTTGACTCTTTTTTTATAGATTTTAGGGCTTCTTAAAGAGTTTGATAGATATGGTCCCAAAAATTCTGAAAAAATTCAAGCAGATTCTTTGAAAAAATTTAAAACTTTTGATCGTTGCATTTTTTCGTTTAAGTACTTCTATATCGATATAGAAAATAACAAAGATTCTTTTACAATGTGGAAAATCCTCTAAAAAATGGGCCCTAAGGTCCATGAGATCAAATTAAGCAAAGGGAGTTTCAGTATTGGGTACCAGGCGATCCCAAAAAAATTTTGGAGCAAATCTATGACACGGAGCTGGGGTGGTCTCCTTGTTAGATTACAATCAATATGTAGGAGGTAGTCGCTCTAGAGCATCGAATGTGGCCACAGCCTACTGGTCTGCCGCAAAATCGATCCGCCCTCGTCACTGTCACTTTTCGATGCGAGTACATACTAATGTTGCTACTAATAGAAAATATGTAGTATTAGAAAACTATCAGAAAATATGGCCGATTCTCTGGGAAATCGATTGGTCAAAAAAATTTTTTTTCTGCAAATATGAAAAACTTGTTGTATTTGATGTCAGATTTGTCCCAAAAAAATTTTAGAAAAATTGGGGCCTTGAAGAGTAAAACTCGCATCTTAATGCATGCACATGTATGGTCAGTACAGGTTACGACGCCGCAGCGTGAAGTGATTAAAAGTGAAGAAAAATAAAAACCATTATACATTGTATAAGTGGCAGTGCGTGTGAGTGGGTGTCGCGAGAATTAAACGATATCATGTCGGCGTCCGATGAAAAATCGCCCGGAGGCTGGGACACAATTAATCATCTCAATGATAGATCTCGCGACTATCCGAGTAACTACTTCTGCATGAAGAGATTGAACGGCTTGCGCGAAGAGATCGATTGGGAGGCCGAAGACCTGCAAGCCGAGCTTTATCGTCGATTTAGTTCCGCGATCGACTGCTGGTCGGGCGAGCTTCCAGCCGATCTCCGTGACGTTTTTCGCAGCGAAGAGATCGATCGGATCCTCGCGGGGGCCGTGATCGCCAGCGAGACGGACGACGCGCGTCACAAAAACGGATACCGAGTCGTGTTCGGTTCGTGAAGCTGACCGGCTACAGAGACAATAATCGTCGTTCGGCGAGTCCGCGTCGCACCACCGCCATACATCACGCGGCCAGACAGCTCGACAAGAAGGTCGACTAGCTCGTCGACATCGTGTCCGATCTCTTTGAGATTTACGACCGGTACGACGTGAACTACACCGATGAGGATGGCTTGACGCACTTCCACGTGGCCTGCGAGTTCGATCGTCACGCGGTCGTCGAGAGATTCCTCGCCCAGAGAGATTCCGCGCCGATCTGTCCAGCTTCGTTTTTCCCACCGAGGCTCACTTCGACGAGTGCTTCCAATCGTACAGCAGCAAACGGCTCGAGTTCAAATTGAGATTGGCCTCGGGAACGATGGCGGTGTTGGAGCGTCTGAAGAAACGAGGATACGAGCTGGATCGCAGCCAAGCGACCTCGATCACGAAATTTTTCGCTCGGCGCGGATTGTTCGAGACGACGAGGTCGCATCTCGAACCAAGTTGGTACGATATCGACGAAGAGTTCGCGCGGGAAGCGAAAAAGATAATGATAAGACCGGGTCAATCTTAGGACGACGATGATGATGAGGATGATGATGAAGATGAAGATGACGATGACGACGAGGAAGATGTCGAAGATGAGGCGAGTCTGTCGCTCTACGATCTCGTCCGGTTACGACTCGAGGAGGCTGAAAAAGTTGTCACGTCTACGGATTACTTGTGCTTCTCGAAATCGAGCAAATGGCGGGACTTGTGCAAAGGGTCGGTCGAGGCTTGCGTTGCGCATCTGTGCGAGAAACTGTCCGCGAGATTTTTCCGTCGATGGGCGCTGGATCCTTTCATGGAGCTCACGCATTACCGGCTGCCTCATCTCTGCTCCGACATGGTCCTTGAGAACTTGAAAAATGAAGATCTATATCGCATTTGTTTAGCAGCTTCGAGTCTAAGCTAGAGATGTCGATCGGCATTTTTTTTTTTTTTTTTTTTTTACTTTGAAAAAGTTGAAAGATTTACATGAAATTTAAAAATGATTCTATGTATTGTGTTTGTACAAATTTTTTATAATAAATAAGTATAAAAAAATGAATGATTATTTTGAAATTCAATTTTGTGTGTCTTTAATATTATCATTTTCTTTTTTGATTTTATTTTCAAAAAAAGCATTGAAAAATTTCACATTTTGCAACTGCCCTTATTTTTTAATCATTTTATACGCAAAATTTATTTAGCCTTCGTTTTGAAAAGTCTTGTGCCGTGAAAAAGATTTACCATGTACTTACAACAAAGTCTGATCCATTCATAAAAAGATAACATGCAAACGAGAAACAATGCAGAAATATAAATCTCTGAGTAATAAACCTGATCGATGGTGATCGATGGATAATATGCATTCAGATCATTCAATAATTGTATTTTAATTTCAAATCAACATGAAATTGAAACAAGACTGCTAAATAAATCATATACAATTTTATAAGATTAAAGTTAACAGTTCTATGTAACTTTAAAATCGCAAGCCTTCAAAATTCACAATATATACTGTTTTGTTCGGAGCCGAGGATTTTTGGACTAATAAACCTTTAAAAACCTTACAAACATTCCTAAATAATTCTCATTAATTCACTTTTAAAAAATTGACAACTTTTATCATCGAACGTCGTAATGTGCGTCAGTTCGTGCACAATCCAAGCCGTGAGGCGTGTTTGTCATCCCTCACCCCTATCCTGCCTTGCGAGCAGTAGTTTCAACAAAAATCGAATTTATTTTACCACCAAATGACATTCCACGAAGGTCCTGTTGATGTCGCTTACTGTATTTTTAAAATCATGAAAACTGTTAACAATAACGAGATAATGAAATGTAATTTTATGCTATAAAACTTAAATATTTATCTCTAACAATAATGAGAGAAACAAATGAAAACAACTGGTTGTAATAAAAAAACTTGAAATAATTGTCGTGAATTTGTTTATTGCACTCTAATTAATATTTTCTTTGAAATATATTTCTTTTTTCGTTGTATAATATTATACATAAATATCTTAACATGCTTAACATGCTTATTCACTAGTTAGAACATAATCTCTCTCTTCGTTATACAACTCATTAATAAAAATATATAAAAATAAAAAAATAATTTTACTCGTTAAATATACTTATCACATATTCAAATTTATCACAGAGATAATTTGATTATTTTTTCTTATTTAGTACATTAAGTGAATCTTTGGCTTTCTCAATTGATTTTGTAAAAAGCATTTCCGGAGTATAATTAAATATAACATGAAGTATAAAGTTATTAAACGTTTTATAAAAAATCATTATGATTATGAACCATATCTAGAATTATGTTGTGAATCTTTTGTCAGTTGTGGTGAAGCCACATCAGTTTGTCAGTTTGTTTCTTCTATAAGTTGATGTGTGTGAAGTAGTAGACGTGTCGCTGCTAGGTGGCACAGAGCGAAAATGTAATTCACGCGAATAAATTAATCAAGTATGCGAATTAAATAGAACTAAGAAAGCTTGTAATTTTGAAAGCCTCGAGAGAGGCAAAAGAGAGGGGAACAATTTGGTGTCCTGTTTTCTTGGCCAATCTGTCTGACTCATCTGGCGACAATCTAATTGTAGATTTTGGTCGCTTGCGAGTATTTCCTCTTGATCTTATCCTCCGCCGAAATCCGTGCATTTGGTTCTGTAGTATTAATTTTATTTTTTAAATAACTATTAATCTTCTATTAAAATAGGTTGAATTTATTCACATTAATTCTTACCCGCTTTCGCATTGTCCATGGAAGACACTTGCATCTCGTCCAACGGTTCATAGTTCATTGGCGTACCATCTTCCAAAAATCGTTCCGAAGCTCTTCGAGATATTAGTCGATGCCCGCGGAACATTGATGGAATAGTCTTTAAAACCGTACATAACAAAAATAATCAAGGTCAAACAACTAAACAAATACGAGACATGCAAATCAAATACTATATTTAGTAAGGACACAAAAAAGTTTCAGAAGTTTGACCATAGCCGAGCACAATGAAACACAACGTCATTAAGATACGCTTAGAATAATTGAGCATGAAAAATTATTGGAACCATCAATTGAATTCGATTTGATCGGACAGAATCAATATTAACGCAGAGTATTTGCCGGTTACAATATCACTCGAGTTCATACCTTTTTGTCTTTATGTACCACTGCTAGTACTGCTGCTCTGGTCCAGAAGAGGTTGCCTGCCGTCGAGAGATGTTTTTCGCGTTGCAAACGATGCCTCTGGATGTTGCTCCAAGCGCACAAAACAGGAGGTCGATTATATTTGTCTACTCTCGTCGATGGCGATGGATTTTATTGCTTGAAACAATAAGCTTGCTCAGATCGCAGTTTTACGATTTATCCGGGGCCGACACGTGTGTAACGTATTTAATAACTGTTATTGTTCTTAGTGCGCTACTCGCTCTGCTCTTGCACTATGGCCGATCGAGATAGTACAGAAGAATAACATCGATATAACGTAGATTATAACACATGAAAAATTTGACGCGAGACGGCGTGTATTTCACATAGCAGCTACGGAAAATCCTGTGCAATCAATGGCATCGCGATCGCGCGAGATTTGAAAATGAACGGAGTTTGCTCATATACACACGTAAAGACGGTCCGGGTCGCAGACAACAAGTGCAGAGAAAAATCGAATATACTTTACCACCAAATGACAGTCCACGAAGGTCAGAAAGACTTTGCATGCGCTTTTTCACAAAGAAAAAAGAACAAAATAGAAACGAGATACAAGCAGGTCGAAAAGATTTCGCATGCAATAAATGCGTCATCGTACATCAAGGCTGCGAAAATTAAAAAAAATCGATCGAATAATGTGTTTTCCTTTTGAGATTATTCTGTAAAAGTAACGTTTAAAAAATATTTTTCGCAAATATTCGTTGAACAAATACTTCTTCAGATCATAATTTAAGCACACACTCTCAAAGTTACTCAGAAGTTCCTCAGATGACTTTAGAATATTCTACACGTCCTTCATTTTTTTTCATAACAAAGATAGTGCTTTGCTCGATCTATTCGCTAGCTGCATGTTAATGGAGGGGGTCGCAGCGCTGGCATAGACTTTAACATGTGCTCTTACGGGAATTCATTCAAAAACTGCCAGCGGCGCTCACAGAACTAAAATTTATTCGTAAGAAATAACTTGGAATTTCTCCAAAATCGGGGCGCCACGGGTTATGCAGATAGCCAATAGCTGGCGGTGCAACTGGCGGGTTGCTCTGCTTTGCTAGCTGCTATAGTCAGTTCCTCCGCATCCGTGCGACAGTTAGTCTATTACTTTCTCTTTCAAGTGTCAGTGCAATCGTAGCTTCCACCACGTGTTTAGTGATCAGTTTTTATCGTCTCGTGTTCAGTGTTGAAGTCGAAAATTTTTAATCACGGAAGTCAATTTCACGAACAAATCAATTCGAAATGTCGACGAATAATGACGATGAATACTTATCTTATTTACGAAAAAGGTACAGTTTTTTGGAAAGAATGAAAGAAGTGGAGTTTAGACGCACAAACTTTTGCTACATTTGTTCATATGATATTTTAGATAGAGAACCCCATTTTCGAGACAGAGTTTTAATAAGCTTGATGAACTGTAAAAGTCTATTTCCTACTGTTGAAGATAAAAAATATTTTTTTAAATATGCTTTGGATAACCGTGATTTGAAAATGATAAAATTATTGTTCGAGGCGGGAAACTTGAAAATGCACGAGGTTACAT
This sequence comes from Trichogramma pretiosum, assembly GCF_000599845.2. Taxonomy (NCBI): domain Eukaryota; kingdom Metazoa; phylum Arthropoda; class Insecta; order Hymenoptera; family Trichogrammatidae; genus Trichogramma; species Trichogramma pretiosum. Next base: position 186,649 of record NW_019640809.1, read on the forward strand.
TCGAAGATGGAATGTCTGCTCTGCATTTTTTGGTTGAGGTAGTGTACGAAAAAAAAGATTACTTACGTGATCTTAGTTACGTAGTAACACCAAAAGCGGGAACTTTAAAGCTCATAGAGTATTTCTTGGAGAAGCCTCAAAAAAATTTCTGTGACAAAAGTGGCTATACATATTTACACGGAGCTTGTATGTTGGGAAATGCGACTGCAGTGAATTTACTTTTGAGTCAAGGCGTGGACGTCAATCTCGACACATACACGTTTTCGCCGCTTCATATAGCAGCCCAGTACAGACACGCTGACATTGTTGAAATTTTATTGACACATGGGGCCAATCCGAATAAACGAGACCCAGAGAAGTTCACGCCTCTTCACGCCCTGGCTCGGCTGTGTCTATGCCAGTGCACCGACGACCATACTTTGTGCGACAAGAGAAAACCAGTTGATGAACTCGTGAAATTGTTGCTCGATAACGGAGCAGATATGGAAGCTCGTAATTGTCAAGGGTACACTCCGCTAGGTCTGTCGGTTTCTCGACTTGACCTTCAGCTCACGAGGACACTTTTGAAATTTGGGGCGAAGCTCGAAAATTTAAACGAGGATAAAATTTTCAACATGACATTCACACCACTGGAATTGAAAAATTATCCTTTAACTTTGAACATCATCGAGATGTTACATTTGTTGAAGTCGGCTGGCTACGATTTAAGTTTACAAGCAAGACTCAGAATGATGAAATATTGGATGCAAAGTCGAGGAAACGATACCGATCATCTTATCTGTAAAACTGATGGTGAGTCATTTAATTTTACCAATATAATTATATTAATTTATACTATTTAATGATTTTTTTAAATTTGTTAGGTCCTTTGCAAAACATGATAACTGTCAGGCATATTGTGGAAAAAATATTTATTCACCGTAAATTTGGACTTTATATTAAACAAGAAGCTGAAGATTTATTGAGTCAACAAATTAAAAAGTTAAATACAATCAATGTAAGAAATTACGTTGGAATTTATCAACTTGATCGTTATAGAATTAATATTTTGACGGCCGAAGTTGAGCGCACAAAAGAAATCATGTTAACCGACGACGTTTCGCTGTATGAAATGTTGCAAATGAGCTACAGTGAGGGTTATTCGCTAATAAAAGGTATAAAAAATTGGCGATTGCCCGCAATGGACGATATTTCATGTACGCTCGTGAACATCATTGCAAAACGACACTTGGCGAACGTTTTGATACGGCCACATTTGGAACGGTTAGTAGCCGATCTTTTCATGACTGATCATTGCCAATTGAGTCTCCCGTACCTCGCTTGCCTAAAAATTGCCGAATACATGAGCGATGAGGATCTATTCCGTTTATGCCAGAAGACAAACGAAAATCAATTACGACCAAATACGATCCGTCGCAGGAAAAGGTGCCATGAGTCAAGATCGTCTGGAGGTTCTGAACCACCGGTGCGTCGATCGCGCAGACTGCAGAGCCTAAAATTCAAAATTAAAAAATTTTAAAATTTAAAATTATAAGTGTAAGTTGTTTTGATGTGTGATAAGGTTTTTGGTTTTGTCCTTGAGAGATTATAATGTGTTCTATTCAAGTAATCATCTCACTTAGCTCTTTGATTGCTCGTGTACATAATGTATATTAAGTATTATTGTAATCATAATTATCAGCTGATATGAGTTTATGTTCTGAATATTGTATCAAACATTATTAATGTGATATGATTTATTTATAAAACTTTACTGAATAAAATTGACACTTATGGATAATATGTGTTTAGACCTATTAAATTATTTTTTAATTTCTAATCTACATACGATTGCAATAATATCGATCAATAAATTCTATGCAAATTAAGAAGATCAAAGTTAGAAGTTAGTCAGTTAAAAAAGTACAAATAAAAAATGAAATTGGAAATTGCAAGTCTTGATATATAATATTTTACCTTGATCCAGAGGTTTTTGGACGAATCAACATTTGAAAACTACCGCTTTATCATTATCAAACACGAATATCGTCAATTCGCCCTCGAAAAATGGCCAACTTTTATCCATGGAACGTAGCTGCAAACATTTTTTTCGCGCGCACAATTCAAGCCGTAGCGCGTGTTTGTAAACCTCCCCACCCCTCTCCATCCTCGATTTGCGCGCGCACGAGTGTATCTGCATTTCTCGCTCGTCTTTCGCACGTTGTTGCACACAGTGAGTCTCGCTGCTGACACGCGAGTTTGCGTCCGACGATGTCATCAAAATAAACCACCGTGATATATAAATGCAGTTGTGCGTTACAGCGAACTTTGTTTGGTCATCCTCGGACAACAGTCACGGAATAGCAGACATCAAAGCTATATTATGACGCTGCGATAGAGTGAGAGAGAGAGAGAGAGAGAGATACAAAGCAGCAGTGGACGTCTCGATGTAGCGCAGTGCGGATTAATCGCAAGACTGATAAGCAGAATAAAAGAAGCGATAGCTGCGACACAGAGAGGCGGTGCAAATAGTTGTGTTTATAGCGCCTTTATTCGGAATTTTGGGCGGTGGGAATCGCTGTGTTTTTTATCAACGCGCAGCTACTTGTCGAAGCGGTGATTCAAATTATAGATTCATGCGACGTAAACAAATGTCGCTGGGAATCATAATGCGACGTGAGTTTGCTCCTTTCTCTCTTCCATTTTTTTTTTTTTTCGTATACCATTGCTCAAGGTTGAGTCTCCGGTTATCGTTTCCTTTTTTATTTTTTTTTATAGGAAACACGATGATGCTGATCGCCGTCCTGGCTGTGCTTGGACTGCTGAATTCGGTGGTTGGATTGGTGAAGTATCAACCCGAGGCCGTTCATTTGTCTTTCGGAGGTACGTCATTTACCTTTAATCAATGTGAATTATACTGTGTCAGAAAGATAAGATATGTTTGATTGTTCATACAGATGATGTTCACGACATTGTTGTTACATGGAGCACGAAACAGGATACTGGAGAGTCGATTGTTGAATATGGCATAGGAGGCATGATTCTCACAGCAACTGGTAACTCTACTCTCTTTGTCGATGGAGGCAAGAAAAAACACCAACAGTACATACACAGAGTGTGGTTGAAAGATCTGACACCTGGCAGTAAATACGGTGAGTCATTGTTGTTCTTTGTATCGGTTAAAGCTTTAATGTCGTCTTACTCAATGCTGTTGATTGATTGTTGCAGTTTATCACTGCGGTAGCCCTCTTGGTTGGTCTGACATGTTTTACTTCGAGACTGCACCCGAAGATCAAGAGAACTGGTCACCGGAGCTTGTCATATTTGGCGATATGGGCAATGAAAATGCTCAGAGCTTGGGTAGACTCCAAGACGAGACTCAGCGTGGCTTATATGATGCTGTTATTCATGTGGGTGATTTTGCCTACGACATGAATACTCACGATGCAAGAGTGGGCGATGAGTTCATGAAACAAATTCAGAGTGTTGCGGCTTACTTGCCTTACATGACTTGTGCTGGTAATCATGAAGAGAAATACAACTTCAGTAATTATAGGTAAGGCAATGGTACAATAAATTGTTTAGTTCAAATGTAATATTTCTTATCAATGTTTTTTATCGCTTTAGGGCTAGATTTACAATGCCTGGAGATTCTGAAGGCTTATTTTACAGTTTTAATATGGGACCCGTTCATTTTGTAGCGATTGAAACTGAAGCTTATTATTTTATGAATTATGGACTGAAGCAGCTAGTCAAACAATACGAGTGGCTAGACAACGACCTCACCGAGGCCAACAAGCCCGAGAACAGAGCTCAGCGACCCTGGATCGTGACGTTCGGCCACAGACCGATGTACTGCAGCAACGCCAACGCCGACGACTGCACCAATCACGAGACGCTCGTGCGCGTCGGTCTGCCCTTCTTCAACTGGTTCGGCCTGGAGGATCTGTTTTTCAAGCACAAGGTCGACCTGGAAATTTGGGCCCACGAGCACAGCTACGAGCGCCTATTTCCCATGTACAATTTTCGCGTGCAGAATGGCAGCCGCTCGGCACCCTACACGAATTACCGAGCGCCCGTGCACATAATCACCGGCTCCGCTGGTTGCAAGGAGGGCCGAGAAAAGTTCGTCCCGCGGCAGCCGTCGTGGTCGGCGTTCCGGAGCTCGGATTACGGCTATACCCGCATGAAGGCGTACAACAAGACCCATTTGTATTTGGAGCAGGTATCCGACGACAAAGAGGGCGAAGTCATTGACAGAGTTTGGTTGATCAAAGATGACATTTTACCCAGATACGTTGACGTACCGATGAAAAACTAAAGAGACCAAGTTTCTGCGACATCGATATCTTTAATTTATGTTTTAACTTTTCAAAGTATCGATATGTACATAATATCTGTGATTTAATCTTAAAATGCTTTGTAAAAGTATTTTTTTTTCTTGCAATTGAAGGATTATTAAAAGGTGACTTGGTATTTTATGCTCAAGTCGTTTTGAGTTCGTCGCTCTTGTTATCCTCACATATTTTCAAAAGTATTTTTCATCATATAATCACGTGGTTAATTTATTTCAAGTTGACTGTACTTTTGGTTCAATAAGAATTTATTTTTATAAAATTTATCTACGAAAATAATTGTTTCTTTATTTTGAACAATAATGTAACACAAAAGAGATTTAGTACGTATACAGTTATCATAAAATATATATTATATAAAACATATAAAATGTAGTTTGCTTACCATCGTGATTTCTTCATCCCCGTTTGTAACAATAACGTCCTATCAAATAATCCTATTAAAATTTCTAAATTACTAATTGTATGAGATTTCTAGTTAAAAAAGTATCATCATTGCCTAATTATTTTCATTGGACTTCTATATTTCAATCAAAAAGAATTTTTTTTCTAAACTAGGGTTGTTCTAATTTTTGTTCTAACTAGGATTGCTTAAAGAAAATACGGTAAATTTTCGTATAGTATTTTATTTATAAACGTCATATGTAAAAGACAATTTTCGCAAAATTTTACTCTTATCATTTTTCAAATTGTTTAATGATTGCAATATATAATATATTCGCTATAAATCTGACGAAGAAACATAATTTTGATATCGTCTACTAGACGAAAAAAAGGTCTTTTTTTGCACTGACTACGCTTTACAATTTAGAATAATGTAAAGAGAAGTCTTAAAACTTTAAAAAAATCTATCAGATTTAAAATATTTTTAAATGTACAATAATTATACAATATATAAATTATTATTATAATTATTATCACTGAAATAATACTTAACAAAGATCTTCCGTATAACAAATTCAATTAGCGATGATACGCATGTAGTGGCTTGCCCTTGATACAGAATAATGAAAAGCTTCGAGTTTTCTTGAGAATACAAATATTCGACCATCGAAGAAAACCAAGTGTAAATAATGAAAAAAAATCGACAAATTATATAAGCTCCTTTTTACATAACATATAGATTTATATTAATTAAAACCCCACACGTTAAAAATAAAGAAAATAAGTCCATAAAATTGTCATATGGATCACACATGAATGCAAATAAATATATTGGCTACGCGAAAAATGAAAAAAAAATTATAGTCTCAGCCAGCACAAGTAATTGATTTAACAAATAAATAAATTTAAAATTTCAAGACAACTCCTCTGCTTACCAACAGTTTTTAGCACAAGTGATCTATATTTAATATGTATAAATATGTATCATTAATAAATAAACCTGCCATTTATGGAGGATATGTATTTTAACCTATAGATTAGCAGTTTGCGTTTTTTTTTTTTAAGCATCACAGTTCTGTGAAAGGCGACACTCCGATCGATCGTCAATGTTTCTTCGTTTGTATTCCGTCTAAAAAAGAATGTAGAAAATTGCATTGAACTCGTGTTTCTTTTTTTAATTGCATACCTACAACAATAACAACAACATCAACAATAACGCATCGTCGTGTTCAAACGAAGCTTAAATCTAATATATAAATATCTGTAAGAAGCTTTTTGTCAAGGTTGTCGCGTGTACCGCTCTTAAGCGATTTCTTATTCACTATTATAAGTCTAATTATTTCGGCAGTATGCCAATCGTTTTAGAATGAATGAGAGTACGGGAGACGAAAAAAAGTTGATTTAGCTCAACCATTTTATGCCTCTCTTTTTCTCTCTCTTTCGTTTTTTTTTTTTCATTCTGGCAAAAGCCAATAGCAATATAAATTAGAACACGCTTCCATACTCATACAATTTTAAAATTCGCAAATTATCAATCGCTGATTGTAATGAGAACAATGATTTTTCAAATAATTTTGTAAATTGGCTACAAAAAGTCGAATTGTTCTGTCTTACACGAACAATCAATATAATTTCATAAAAATATCGTATGAAATATCAGACTTTCAAATGTTCAATTGTTTCTAGAAAATAATTGGTGCACGAATTGATAAGCTATTATCTAAATTCTCTTTAAATAGCTCTTCAATCACGTCTCAAAAATGGTATAAAAAATTACCAAAGACGTCACCAATTACTTTCCATTTAACTAATTACGATTTGCGGCAGTTTCATTATTATTATCAATAAATTCTTCAACCTCAAACAAAATTGGGTAAAAAAAAAAATTATACTAAACAAATCCAATGCAATTTTTCCATCAAGTAAAAATGTCAGTCAACGATCAAAAATCAGTGGACCTTATAGTTTGTTTGTTTTCTTTTTTCTTCTCCCGTAAATGTACAAAACGTTACGCCTCTCGTATTATTGCGGTTTTAATAAATAATAGGCCGTCAGTGATTGATGGAAATGGACGCGGACGTGGCGGCCGAGTGGCTCTCTTGATAAGAGAACTGCGGGAAGTGCTCGTTCTCCTCGACGATGCTGTTGAGGCCGCTGCTGCCCAGCACGCCGGGCTCGGGCGGCGTCAGCTCCACGCTCTCGCCGGTGAACTCGCTGTCGAAGTAGCGCGTGTCGGTGTCCGACGTCACCTGCGGCTTGAACGGAGGCGGTATTTTCTTTTGCACCAGATCCGACCAGTCAATGGAAGAGAAGAACGCGTGTTCCATTATGTCTTTGGCGTCGTTGGGACCGCCACCCAGACGCTTGTTGGGGTCCTTGATCAGGAGATCTGCGAGAAAAATAATGCACTTTTAGTCCGGGAGATCGAAATTTCGCATTCGCATAGTTTCGTCGACAACTCACTCCCTAACAAATCCTTGGCTTCGTTGCTCAGAGTCTTGGGGAACTTGACGGCCTCAAGAAGAATGAGGGTAAACAATTTCTCGTGATCCTTATTGTAAAATGGAAGTCTGCCGCACATCATCTCGTACATCACAACGCCGACGCCCCACCAGTCAACGGCTCGGCCGTAATCGTTGTCCTCTAATACCTCCGGAGCCAAGTACTCCGGTGTTCCACAAAAAGTCTTGGTCGTTGTTCCTGCGTGTTAAACAAATGAGAGATTTTTTATCCGAGCTCGATGTCTCTCCGTCGTCTCGCTAATGAAAACGTACCATACGTAATGTCTTCTTTGCACAGACCAAAATCTGCGATTTTAATGTGTCCGTCCTTGTCGAGTAATAAATTTTCTAGTTTTAAATCTCGATAAATGATGCCTTGCGAATGGAGATAGCCGAGAGCAGAAATGATCTCGGCACCGTAAAATCTTGTGCGATCTTCGCCGAAGACGCGCGATCGGCTCAGGTGAAAGAATAATTCACCGCCGTTCACGTATTCCATGACGAAACACAATCTGTCGGCCGTTTGAAAGCTGTACTTCAAAGACTGATGGAAAAACTCATTAGTTGCAAGGAATGTATAGGCGAATGTTTGAAATTTCATTAAATAAACTTACTATTAAAAATGGATGATTTGTTGTTCTTAAGACTCTGTTTTCAGTAAGTGTGTGGGCAACCTCATCTTTCTGTATAATCACTTCCTTTCTAAGAATTTTAATGGCATACAAATGTCCTGTAGTTTTTTCCCTGCACAGGATAACTTTGCCAAATGTACCTTTACCTAATACTTTCAAAAATTCAAAGTTCTCCAAAGTCTGAAAAAATGATTGAAGTATGTCATCTATATATCTGTGATAAATTCAGAAAAGGAAGGAATTTGGTCTAATACTTACAACTTTTTTCTTTCCAGAGCTTTTACTGCTGGATGTTCCTTGAACGCTGAACTTAGCAGATAATTCATCAAAACTTCCAGCACCAGCACCATTTGAAATAACTCCTGCCGAACTACCAGAATCAGATCTGCCTCCAGCTGATTCCATGTCAACATCTTCACTGGAAGAAGACTGTTGCATTTGTGTTTGTCCACCTTGAGCTTCGTGGGCCAATTTCTCAGCAACATATTTAATGGAATTGACCCAATCTTGTCTCTCTTGTTCTGAATCAACGTGGAAAGTTCTCTCAATAACAGTTGTCCACTGCAAACCTCTGATGATAAAAGTGAAAGGCTTGGGTCTGTCGATGGACATGATCTGACAACCTCTGACGGTGAAATTGTTGAGCGGCTGAGCAGTATTGGCTGTAAGGGTTTCTGGCTTCGTTTTGAATCCCACCAGAGTTCCATCCTCCCTGAGCACAAAATATCTCGATCGCCAGTTTTTTATATGTTCCCCTGTGCACAGAATAAAAGCATTTCAAATGAGTTCACTGGTGCAGCTAGAGCTATATAGTGATGAAACAAGACTTTGCAATGAATGTAAACAATTGTCATTACATAAGAAATACCAATTATTATCCGGCAAATTGAAGATGACAAAGCAGGAAATACTTTATCTCTCTGTCACGGCCGTAACGTTAATAATAAATCACGTCGTTTCTATATATACAGGGTAAGAGATATGTAAAATGCACGCGCGCGAGCGAAAGCAACAATAACCGATTGTTTGGAAAACAAAATATACCCTATAACCTAGAGGCAAAGCCGATTTAAGAGCAATATTAACAACTCGTTCGATTATTTCTAATAGAATTTCGAACGTCGTCGGGTGTTCGTGCGACAACATTTTAATTAGCGACGTTTTGACAATTACACACGATCGGCGCCGAAAAAAAAAAATAATAATAAACGAGCCGCTTTACGTCAATTATAAATTATATACAGCTCGCCCGGTTCGTAAACAAAGCGTGAGAAAGAACGTCACGCAGTGTCGCATTAAATCATCTTCGTGCGCGGTGCGTGGTGCGATGGTGCGTGCGTAATTCGCAATGCGTCTACATACAACGCGCGACGACGTGAATGTCGCGAGACAACGTCGAAGACGATCTCGATTACTCTTCGATAATTACCTCGCTTCTGGAGCCAGCCCTCCTTGACCACGCGATGCTCGCTCGACCATCCCGGCGGTGGCACCGCAGCCGCCGCTGCAGCCGACGTTGTCACCGGTCCATTGTTGCTGCTGCTCGTCGCCGCTGCTGCTACTGCTGCTGTGCTCGAAGCCGCGGACGGCGGGACGCTGCTCATTGTCGCGTCACTGCTCATCTTTTATCTCTTTCTTTTCGTTGCCTCTTCGCGTGGAATCTGATCTGAGAGAACGATTACACGAACGATGATTACGATGTTTATTAATTTGGACTTGTGTCGTATGTATATATATACGACGATGCACGCGCTCTCGCGTGTACGGTATGTAAAGAACAAAAAAAAAAAAAACACTCGACGACGACGAGGGGCGCACAGTGCACTGACACAGACACAGAGACACAGATATAACACACGCTTATACACTATATAAAACTCGTTTTGCGGAAAAAAGGAAAGTCACGCGAAGCAGCCGTGTGTGCCCGTATAAGCAATGTGTATTTTTTTTTGTATAAAAAAGTAACGCTGTCCCTCTGCGGCCGCGTGTGCACAAGCTATGTACACAATAATATATACAGAAACGCGTGCTTATATTACATAAAATATGTAACAATTTTATCCGCAATGTCGAACGAGAAGAGAAAAAGGAAATTCGACGAAATTCGGATATTGGCACACACACGCGATGACTGTCACACACCGACGATACAACGTGTTGCGGTTGATGCAAAAAAATGTTTCTCGACTTTTCAGCACACGCGCATTATATATATATATCTTACTTTATTATTATGTGATTAACACCGGGAGCAGCGCGGGCACATCACGAGCGGGCAGCAGGCGGCGAGAGACTGAATCGCGATCATTCCAAAAATCATGTTCTACGTATACGCGTGTGTACGTATAAACTTATGCGTGTATTGGTGCGCGCCCACTACATAGATATAATAACGCGCAGACGGCACTTTACTGTGCTGTGCTGCGCTGTGTGCCTGAAACGTCTATAAAGACTCCCCGCGCCGCGTTATATATGTATCTACTACATTACTACGCACTGCTATGCCGCCGCCGTCGCCGTCGAAGCCGTGCAGCCGCACGCACAGTTACATATCTTACGTACGAATCTCGTATGCACATGTATATAGTTGCCTTTAAATTTGTTTACTATATATATTTGAAATATCACCAACACTCACCCGAGAGAAAGAAAGAGTGAAAGACGAGCGTGTCTGAGTGTATAACAGTATAGTATAACAGTATAGTACAAAGGCACGTTTGTTTTTTTGCACGAAAATATTATTATACGCCTATATTGTCGTTGTTGTTGTTGTTTTTTCTTCCTTCGCGGCACTGTTATATTGGCCTGTTATTTTTGTTTCCTCTTCCTCGAAATAACGCATAATAATACGCGTCTTTGGTGTATATTTCAACATATATAAAAATTTTTTTCTTCTTCACATTTTCGCACTCTCCTGTATAAATATGTTTTATTGCTCTCTCGGCGTCTTCTGTATTAATACTTCCTCGAAATATGAATGGATTCACGTTTTTTTCGCGCGATATATACCCACACGTGTGTGTGTGTGTGCGAGAGAGTAAGAGTGAAATTAAAAGAAGAAGTTAATTCTCGATCGCGCGACTTTTTATTACCGTTATTATTGTTTTTCTAGTTAAAAGAGAAGCTGACACGCATAGTTTCGAGATATAGGCTCACGATGATAGATTATAAAATACGCGGATAGGAGGATACGCGCTTGAAAATAAATATATTTGCTTAGCCGAGCGAGAGAGAAAGAGGATGAAATAAAACGTCAGCGGTAATAAAGTATATTATAGGAGTGATGCAGCCGACTCGGCCGTGCACCAGCCACTGAAACTTGTGTGCACTTGTTGTTTATGTATTTTAGCAATATAGTATATAGCCGAGTATATATAATACGTTATTATTGTGCAAAACTCATGCTGCTGCAATATATGTGCACCGACTGCAGTCTGGCGGAGAAGGAGGCGGAGGGGGAAAAATGTTTCGACGCGTACAAAATAATAATGATAAATAAAACCGAGGATCCGAGTTATATATATTTGTATATTATACGAAGGTATAGAGGGGCGGACGGACACTCGTGCGCCGCTGCTGCTAATATGAACTGCAACAGCTTCCGAATGCCGCTGCAGTTCGCTGCTTCGGCGTTAGGAGGTGCATAATGCGCATCAAGTACCATGATGCAGACGATTTATAATAATAATAATAATAATAGTACCGGCGCGCCCGCGAGAATTGAAATCGTATCTCGAATTTTTCTCCAACACGAAATAAATCCGGAAACGTCGTCGAGGCTCTTTTTGTTATTTTGTGTTGACAAAAATTCGTGATGTAGGCGCGACGACGATGAGTAAGCGTTAGGTGTATAGTGAAAGCGGATGTTTTTCACGAAATTTCTTTCTCGTGTGCAGCTGCTGCTGCCGTTGTTGTTGTTGTGTATACATGTATATTATAAATACGAGAAGCGAGCACGTGTGTAATATCCGCGCGTCATCGTATTATTAACGATACGATATAAAGGGAACCGCGCATAACTTTAATACAAAACAACATGAGTTTATAATGGAGCGATGAATTTAGCTCTATACGAACTCGGTCGCGCGTGCTATCTAATCTTCTGCTCGTATTAATAGCCCCGTCGTGTTTATATGTGAAAATCAGATCTCGTGCGGCACTACGTAGTTTTTTCTTTATCTGGGCGCGCGAAACGAAACTTCATTGTCGTTGTACGTTTCGAATGTAAAGGTATACACGCGGCTCATGCCGGACTACGATCGGAAATTATGGTGTCTCCTCCTCTTTATCGCGTGTTTTTCTACAATCTCGTGTTTACCTAATGATGATGTTTATTTGCTTGGCGGATGAGATTCGTGAGAGATTGAAAGAAAGTAGCATATATCTGGTGAAGGTAGAAAAATATATTTTCTAAATGTATTATATGGCTATGATTATCACAGTACTGGGACCCAAGAGTCGATCAGTAAATGAGTTTAATTATTAACAATAGAACGGCTGCACTGCTGACTGCAGCGATCATCTTTCTTTTCTTTTTGCCAGATTTATTTGGTTTTTTGTCTTCGACGAGTGTTCCTTGAGTTCTTTCCTGAAATTATAATTCATGAATATTATTGAATCAAATTAAGTAAGGTTTGATAATGTAAGAGTTTAGCCAACCATAATTTCATCTATCGTTTTGTCCAATTCGGTTACTTCGTTTAAAATAGAGTTAGTGGCAATCATTAGGGCATCTGATGTTGTCAAATTTTTTTCACAATCAAAATATTGATTCTCTTCTTTCTTCAGTACAGAGAGTACAAATTTCAAGAAGATTGTTATAACGCACAACTGCTTGTATTCATTATTGAGGATTTTTTCCCAATCGCCAGATCTGTCAAAGTACAACAATTAGTTACTGCAAATGAAATAAACAACAAAGAAAAGTTGTAACAACTGAATTCATACTCTATTTTCAACTGTTTGTTGGCGAATCTCTTCTGCAAACTCTCTTGCATTTGTTTGAAAGTGTTCTTGTTAAAACTCTCTCCAGGATCTGATTGAAATCATCAACAATAACAAAAAAATTATAACCCCATGACAGTGCGACAAAACCTTATAAACAATAATTACCCAGAACACTCAAATCCTCATCGGTGACATATTGAAGATCTTCCAAGGATATTCCTCTTTCGATAAAGTTGGATAGGTTAGCGACACCCAGGCCAGTCAAAATTGCCACCGTTTCTCTGCTGCAAAGGGTCGGGTCGTTCAGTTCGTTGTCGTAGCTCATTTTTACCCAACTTAATTGCGTGGGCAACGTTTCAGAGATTAAAAATTCAACGATTCGTTGAAAGGGTCGAGGAGGATTCTTTTTTTACTTCTTTGTGCACACTGACATTAGCGGAAGTGCGGTCCGAAGTGCCCGAAAGACCCGTCACGTGTATTTGCAAAACTGGCGGTACTGCTGGTGGCGGTAGGTGGGGGGTAGATTAGAGCTTACGCACAAAGGACCGCGCGTAATAGGCCCATATCGAAGCTTTCATTCGAGCAGTCGATGAATTTTGTTCTCATTTTTATTTTCCAAAGACGATTGCGCAATCCGCGATCGGTTCGTAATCGGCAGACAATTTGGGAGTCGGATGAATTGTCAAATTTTAATCACCTTGACGGACAAGCTGAAAAACAACGACGCGCATTACAAATGGAAATTATCACTTGCGCGCGTTAAATAGCACGTGGGCACTAATTTTGTTTTTGGTAATTAAAAAACAAGTCGTATAGGTGATAATTCTCCCGAAGCTTCAATAACAACTCATCAATTTCATAAGTCGAAAATCGTGTTTACCGTCTGGATCATGCGACACGCTGCTTACCGATGAATATGAAGTGTTGATCGGGAAACGGATCGTTATGAAAGCAACAATCATGTGCGATGTTAACAAACTTGTTTTTTATTACATCCCAAGGAAATTAACATATCTCCAGATTTAGTTCAACAGCTTTAATAATTTACTCTGATATAAGTTATCAATATAACAGACATAACTATTGGGCTACACTTTGAAGAATTTCCGTGATTATATAGATACGTCAGTGTGAGCTTTTTTTTTTTTATAAAACAGTCGAGCGTGTATAAATAATAATTTTTTTTTTTAACGAATCGAATGTTCATTTGGAACGTACAGACGATTACAACTTTCCGTAACAATTATAGTATTGTAAAAACTAGTTTAACGTTTATTTTTTTTATTATTATTATCATAATTTAATATGTAACATTTTTATCATTGACGTAACATTTTGTTTCCTAATAAAGCATTTTTATAGAAAAACTTGAATATATATTTCTATCTATACGATTTTAAAAAGACAATTTAAAAAGTCGTTGTTAATGACTATAAGTACATCTGTAAAGAAAAACTATTTGTGATTTTCCCTTTGCGAAAAAATAACGAGTCATATTGCGGCGACTAGATAGGTTTTTTTTTTGTTTTGTTTTGCTCTCTGTCATCTAATTAAATTACAAACACCGCGGGGCAGTTTGCGCAGTTTCTCTAAACAGACGATTCACATAGAAATTTTGTATAAAAAAATATATGTATTTTTTTTTTATCTCTTCATTCGAACGCGACGCTATTATCGTTGCTGCATGACGCTAGCTGTTGCTGTAGCGATTGACATGGATGGCGTGCTTCTCCGCGTGGAACGTTTTGAAAATTTGATTAATGACGGGCGACACCTGTGGATCCTTCATCCATATGGTCGTTGACGAGGGTGTCTCCAACATCGACAGGTAAGCTGGAAAATCATGAAAAATTATCGCGATAAAGTATGGGTCGTATTTAAAAATCGTGCGAAAAAGCACACCGTACCGAGTAGCATTTTTGGATTCGTGAGGCTCAATTGAATTTGTGGATTGCTCATGATAGCCTCGTAAATTGGACTCTTAGGATCAATCCCTTCATATAAATTATCTAGACTGTAATGCCTCTCTCCTACTAACCAAGCGCACTGAAAATTTTACAAATACCAATTAATTTACATTCAGATGGTGAAAAATGCCTAAATTTCGTTTAGAAATTTACTGAATAATCTTACAGCGTTGGTTGAATGATTTCCAGTAATTTTCAGTGTTTCTAAAATTTGTTTTTTTTCAAATCCCATTTCTTCAAAAGATTCCACTAAATGTGGATCAGGTTTGAAATCTAATTTAAGGTAATGTATATAACTATCTAATAAGAGATTAACAATTTTAACTAGGTTTGGCTTTCTATTTTCTTCTTGACCTGAAAAAAATAAAAAAAAGGTTTGAATTCACAGAACTAAAATTACATTTTGTTTTATGAACACTTACTTGATGAACTAGGTCCAGCTTCTTCTAATATTGATTCCAACAAAGGTAGCTGCAATTCCTCAGTATCTTCTGGGTCATCTTCATGTTCAACTAGCCACTCCAGAGCTTCAGATGTATTCATTCTGTCAAAGCAATAAAAAGTTTCATTATTGAGCAAAGTCAATTTGAAAACTCTAATAGATGTTAACATACTTTCTAAGTTGAAGAGCCCTCAATGCTTTTCTTTCAGAAAATCCCATGTCAACTAAAAATTTCACAGCTTTTGGGTCATTGGGAGGTTTCAATTGAACTTCTAGTTTTTCTTTTATTATGGCGTAAAACTGCACAGCTTCAGGACTGTGCATCAGAATTTTAGCAGAAGCTTGCACCAAAGTGACTAATATTCTTCGTGTTTCGGCTTGGAACTAAAATCAAGAAAGATTTCACAATAGAATCCAGTACAAATACAAAATTTACCAAATTTTTTGAACGCGCTTACATCAAATGGAAAGTCAGCAGCCATCACTGGCTTTGGAGGATTCTTAACTGGCAAATCTGCTGTAGCACTCAATATTTGCTCCATCGATGGTCCTCTTATCACGTCATCTGCCAAAGTATCCTTTTCCGGTGGGCTTCTTGTTTTAACCAACATAAGTTCATCTGTGAAAATGAACATGTGCTCAATTACATTGAATCATAATATTTTGAATCTAACTGTAA
Organism: Trichogramma pretiosum; assembly: GCF_000599845.2. Lineage (NCBI taxonomy): Eukaryota > Metazoa > Arthropoda > Insecta > Hymenoptera > Trichogrammatidae > Trichogramma > Trichogramma pretiosum. The sequence continues at coordinate 202,535 of NW_019640809.1, forward strand.
ATCTTACCAGAATCAGAAATGTGTTCCTCTGACAGTTTTTTCTCATCCAACAGAGGTTTCAGTTGGGTCGCATGCACCAGTCGATAGTTCTTTGCAGGATGTTGCTTGTCGTGCCCATAAAAGTGCTCGATCGCCAGCGTCTTCACTTGTTCGAATGTGAAATCCGTCGACACTGGGACGTACATGACCTTTCCTTCGATTCTGTTCGTTGTAAACAAGGATTTTAGCAATGATCCAAATTTCGATGTGGATAAAGGAGAGCGAATCCTCACTCACCCAATGACGCTTATGGTAAAGCTCTCGGCCAGCGAGGTCGAGGGCAGCGGATCGTCTGAATTATTGGCGGAGCTTTTCTTGCTGCTCTTGGAGCTTCGCCTGCTGTTCCAGGCCTCTGTCAACTGCTCCTTCATCCATGGAAACATCATTTATGAGTCCCTGCGAGAACAGAAAATAAACAAACCTCATCGCACCTCGTCGAACACAGCTGTCCCCATCGTGCGTAACGCGTAGTTTTATGCACACAACGGCAAAACAAAAAGCACAGACATCGAAGTGTACAGAAAATGCAGGTTATCACCTTTTTTATTATTACGACGAGCGACACGGAGAGTCAATCGCAGAGACCATAACCACCGTCAGCATTTCGCGAAACTCGCTGTTGCTGCTGCTGCTGCTGTTGTTTGGCTCGACGACTCGATCGCGCGATATATGGATTATATTGCAATATTGCATGTAGAGTACGCATGTGTATACACAAACGAGAGCGAAGCAACGTCACGATCGCCGCAGAGTGAGAGAGAGAGAGAAAGAGTTTGACAATCTAGATCTCGAGGCGCGAGCTGACCAATACGCGATATAGGTATATGTATGTTGACGTATCGTAATAATGCACCTACTCTGTGTGCGTAAGTGCGGGGCCAGCAGTTTTTTACGCAGAGAATCGTCGTGTCCGCTCGTTTATTATTGTATCGATTGCTATAAAAATAGAACTCAACGCGGGAAATTTCGTTTCAATTTTTCTAATATTAAATAAAAAACGCGTGTCGGATCGCGATGCGGTCGAGAGCGAGAGACCGTCTGCTGCTGCAGTACACGACCCTTTGAAAAACATAGCAGCAGCGCGTAAAACGTCATGCACGCCATATCCATTATGTGCGTGTTATATTATGACATAATGCCTGTGTGTGTGTGTGCGTGTGTGCCCTACATATACCTGTATATATATATTGCGCGCACCACACACGCAGGGGTCATGCGACATAGCAGACTGCTGTGTACATATAATATGCGCCGCCGCACCTGCGCGCATGACACACACTCGAAGGGGTTGCTGCGGACGACCCCCCGCGCAGCAGTACTATATACAAGTCCCTATCCTCTACCTCTAATCTAATACCCACTTGTCGTCTGGTGTTTGTATATATATAGGTAGCAGCAGCAGCAGCAGAAGGCCTCGCGCGCGGGGATAGTGCACTGCACCCCCTGAGCAGTGTATCCAGTCTACAGTATATACCGCGATATATAAGAGAATCAATCGGTCGCGGGCGGCGCGTCAAAACAAGAGTTCGAGAGATTAAACAATCTATATATACCTGTATATAGCAGTAATAATAAAACCCCCTGTTGCGCGCAATCGCCGAGTGTTTGTGCCCGTGTGCAGGTGCATATATAAGATAGTGACCGCCGCGGCGCGCGGACGATGATTACGATAAGAGCGGTAAGAGTCCCCCAGCACGACCACAGGGCCTGCATGATCCGTTCGCGTCATTATTATTTCATACCGTAGAGAAGAAAAAGGGGTCGTAATTTTTTGGTGTATAATATCGACGTCGAGTAGGCATGAGCTGGCGCATCGTAAACGGGGTGTGTTTGCGGCCGCAACGACGACGTAGTACTATAATGCGCGCGGCCAACAATAATAAAGTATTCATCCAGGCAGTATTAAAAATTTAGGCGGAATCATCGAGCGTGTTTCGTACGCGTTACTCTGGCTTTGTTATTATCGCGTATTAATGTTATACCCAGTTTAAGGGTTGCAATTGCGGAGGGCGCACACGCGTGAGATGTCACAACAACAATAATAATAATAATAAATAATAAATAATAATTATAAGAAGAATCGCGAGTGATTTTTCGGTTTGTGTTTTTGGCAAAAATGAGCCAAGATCAGTGCACCGATGTGATAAGCCAAGGACCAACGCCGGACGAGGACGCGAGCATAGGAGCCAAAGTAATTGACAATTTTTTTTTTTCTTCAAATCACACGATTATCGTTATGAATTATTTTCCGCAGAGGAGCTACATGGAGGAGAATTTTCAAACGAATCCGTTTTACGAGGCTACGTCGACGGCTAAGGCCGAGCTTGCATCGTCGCCGACGTCGTCGTTGAGCCGCGCCGTCGCCGCCGCCACCGAATCCATGAGTCAAGAGTCAATTAACCCCGAAAGCTTCGCTAGCTCGTACTACGCGCACACGGGCGCGGTGCCCAAGGGGAGCGGCGGCGTCGGTGGCATCAGTAGCGGCGCGCACGTGAAGATGAAAAAATTCAAAAGCGCCACGGAGGAGCTGAGCGAGGCCAAGGAGACGTACAGCGCGCTGCTGCGTATGGCAGCCGAGCCCAACCGACAGAACTTCAATGCTTTTTGTGAGCCACTACTATAATATAGACACTTGCTCTTCTTCTTTCTTTCTTTTCTTCTTGGTCGTTGAATCTCTCTTTCTTTATATCGATATATATATAGGCGAGGAGAAACGGGATCAACTGAGAGAGGTGAGAGAGGAGTCGACCAAGCTGCTGGAGCTGAGGGCCATCGCGCGTCAGCTGCACAACGACCTGCCCACGGACGACGACAAGAACCCGGACCTGATCGAGGCCAAGATGCAGAGCGTCTTTCAGAAGCTGGAACGATTGAACCTGGGCCTCGAGCAGCTGCAGATAGCTCACGACATGAAATTTCAAGACTGATTAAATAGATTTAATCGATTATTAATTAATTATTAATTATCATTGAACCCTCAAAGTATTGTCGTAAATATTTTTTATATTTTGTTTTCGTTTTATACACTAATATATATTATATTATAGTTATACATCTATATTTAATTATTTAATACATAAAATATACAATCAATATAAATAATTTATATCATCAATACATATCACATTTCTTTGCTGCAAAATATATTATATGAACTTTCAAGTTAATACGGTGATATTTACCTCAATAAATGTATAAATCTCTGATGACATAATATGTGTTTCTGTCCACCCCCTTCTCTCTTCAAAACATCAAAAAGCTTTAACAAGTGCATTTATTACATCATAAATATAGCAGGAATGATCAAGAGTCAACATGATTATGGAAAACGGCAGCGTCGCTTATGCATATGTTTCAATATAGAATAAACGTGTATCTCTTTTCTTCTTTCTTCTTCAAACAAGCCAGAGTAGTAACGATTTTCAAGCCGTGTAGGCCAGCGCGAGTCCTCGAGCCGCTCGGGCGCGCACGAAGTTCTCCTGATCCTTCAGCAACTGCAACAGCCGCTGAATTTCGTCGGGTCGGGGCTCGCCGAACAGTCCGAGCAGCAGGGCCGACGTCGACCTCGTCACGGCGTTCTCCGAGCGTGAGTAGCCTCGCACCACGGCGTTTCTCAATTCCTCGCTTCGGTCGGGCAAGTCCTGCCTCAAGCAGACGATGAGCTCGCGGAAAAAGTTCTCGATGGACGACGACGACGACGAGGTCGAGTCGTTGTCCTTGTCCGGGCCGAGGTGCGACTCGATCGCGTAGGCCAGCGACTTGCACTGCATCAGGTAGGCCGCGTTGCGGAGCACTTGGCGCGCCGCCTGGGCCACGTCCCGCGAGCGATCCTCGAGCTTGACGGCGAGACAGGGAAGACAGCCGAGGAGATGATCGGTCACGTCGTCGTCCGTGGGCGAGTCGGCGGTGAATCTCTGCCAGGCCAGGGTGAGCGCGCCCATCGCCCGGAGCGCGGCCAGCCTCGCCTCGACGTTCTCCCGCTCGACGAACGGTTTGAGCGCCAGAACGACTCGGGGACTCACCGGTTTCGATGTTTTCACGGATAGAAGTACGGCCAGACCCTTGAGAGACTCGAGGATCACGTCGGCGCTGCCGTCGGTGGCTCCCAAAGGTTCCTCCAAACCGTCCAGCAACGAAGATAGACAATTTTCGAAATGTTCCTCGACCTAAATATATCAGAAAAATATTTGCGTTAATTACGAGCGGAAGAAAAAACTGTGCCGAAATCTCACCAAACTGGGCTCGAGCTGGGCTATGCTGGTCAATCCTCGGGTCGCTATCTTCCTGACCAGGGCCGACGAGTCGGCCTTGGCCTCGTGCAGGGTGTTGACGATGGCGTCGAGCCAGACGCTGCTGTCCTGAGCGCCCTCGGCCACCTGTCCCAGGGTCTCGGCGTACAGGGCGATGGCCAGGGCGCGCTGCGCGGGCAGCGGCCGCGTCACCAGGCGGCCCGAGCGACGCACCAGCCTCAGCAGAGCGTCGGGACGGGCGGAGCGCAGCGCCGCGACGACCTCGCGCACCAGCAGCACGAGGCCCTCCTCGGGCTCGCGAAAACGATCGGCGAAGAACGACTGCGTGAATAAAAATGATACAATTAGTAAAAAAATAATCATTACGCGTATTGAAAAGCGTGAAAATTGAATGATAATATTGAAATTTTGTTTTTATGTAAAATTATGTTTTTATAAATCTTAAGTCTAGTACCTCTAATTATTTAAATTCCAGGATTGATCTGCAACGAGTTATGATTTCAAATTTTTGCATTGCGTGTATCTGAATGCAATTTTTAAGTAATTTGGATTCTTGGCGTTACAGAGCTTTATAATTAAATTCTTTTCCACCTGAATGGAGCAGATTTTTGACTAAATTATTTATCCAATCTATTGAAAACTAGCAATAACCGTTGAAAAAGCTATTTTTGGCATTTTTTTTATTCAAGCATGTAAAAAATGTTTTTAGCCTTTTCTTGAAATTCTTTTCCACTCAAGTGAAAGAAGAAAATATAACAACAATTTTGAAACACCAAGGGTCTAAATTGGTCAATAATTACATTCAGATTCATGCAGCTCGGCACCTTGGAATCATAAATCCTGGATTAATTTAAGTAATCACAAGCTCCAGATGCATAGTTTTACATCGGAAAACAAAAAAAAAAATCTCAACATTAACGTGTAATTTTGGTGTTGTTCGATCGCGTCCTTACCACGGCGAAACTGTCGTTGTCGACGGCGTCCTTGCGCACGGTGAGCGCGACGACGCGAGCCAGCACGGCGAACGCCTCGGCGTACGGGTCGAGCTTGCAGCTGGCCCGATTCGGCACGAAGCCGTACTTGGTGCTGCCGACGCTGGACATGGGCGGGTCGCAGTGCAGCCAGCCGGCCACGTGCTCGAGCATGGCTGCCAGAAGCTCGGCGAGCTGCTGCTCGGCCAGGCGCTCCGCCGTCTCGGCGTCGCCGTGCAGCAGCTGGCCTATCGCGCAGACGGCGGCCAGCGAGCCGAAGCTCGCGGTGGGTCGTTTCTGCTTCTTGTTGTTGCTGTTGTTACCGTTACTGTTGCTACCGTTGTTGTTTCCGTTGGTCTTGACCTGTGGCGACGACAGGTCGTCGAAGACCGCCTCGACGACGACGAGATTCTCGCTCTCGAGGCGTCGCAGCAGCAGCTCGAGCACCGTCGAGCCGACCACCTGATCCCGATCCTCGTCGACGTCGCTGCTGCTGCTGCCGAGCTGGCGCCAGCACTCCTTGCAGCCCCTGTCCAGGGGCAGCGGCTGGCGCAGCAGGTGCTCCACCACGGACTGCGAGTGGTGACGCGCCAGCGACTGCACCGCGATGGCGGCCCCGTGACGACACATCGGATTCTCCGTCTGGCGGATCTGGGCGATTACGCTGTCTGCAAGCACGATCGATGTCGTTTACGTTATTTTCATAGTTATAATATACAATTTTTCGTATCCAGGGCGACTGCACTAATACCCAGCCACTTTTATTCTAGTCTTAGAAACGTTTGAAAAAGTTTGAATATGAATAATCATTGCCTGAAATTTTCATTTGCTCGAATTTACGACTTGATATCTTGAGGGGACTAAAAAATAGCTGTTGTCAGTCAATGAATATTATAAAATTCATAATTCCACAGACGTTAAGTACGAATCAACTTACATTTCAATGAGTCTAATTTTTGTTTTACATGCATTGTATTGAGAATCAGCATGACATTGTCAAAAAATCAATTACCAAAAACTTTTGAATTTAAAATTACGGCGACTACAATTTTTTTTACGAATCGAGGAAGCTTTTGTGAACAGCGGGTATCGTTGAAACAGTCACCCCAGCGAAACGCTGTCGAGATCGACTCACCGACTAGAAACATGCTCGATCTCGGTATGTCCATGCCGCGCTGCTGGAAGAGCACGGATAGCGCGAGGCCGGCTGCGATGCCGCCGTCGCCGCGATTCAGCAGGCCCTCGATCAGGCCCTCGGCGCAGCTCACCACCTCGGCGCTGGCCACCCTCTGACACGAAGCTAGTGCCAAATTCTGCCGAAGGAAATTCAGAAAATCGTTACATACATTCGTCTCAAAGCTTTTTATTATTACTATCGTACCCTGACGCCCTTGAACAGTACTGCGCTGTCCTCGCTGATGATGATGCGCTTGGCCTCGCTTATGTCCTCGCTCAGACTGTTGTCGGGCGCCGTCGATCTGTGTCGCGCCCCGATGTTCAGCGCCAGCGCCACGCAGTCCACCACGAGGGGCCTCAGGCCGGGCGCCGCATCGGCCGCCCAGCCCAGGAATCGGCCCAGCAGCAGACCCGGCTCGAGCTTGCCGCCCGGATACGTGTACTTGAGGGAGTCGTGATAGGTGCGCAGAGTGGAGCGCAGCACCAGCAGCGTGCAGCGTCGCTCGGCCTCGGACCGCGACTGCATCCAGGGCAGCAGCACGTCCGCGAGCAGCGCCAGGGTGTCGGCCGAGTTGGCCACGAGCTCGCTGCCGATGGCCGCGAGACTGTCGACGATCTGCTGGGCGACGCCCGGCAGACTGAGCTGCGAGATCGGCTCGCTGGCGCCTATGACCTTGTCCATGCACGACTCGAGGATCTGGCGCTTGTCCTCGGAGCTCAGCAGCGGTGGTAGTTTACTGCAGAACGAAACGAAAAAAATCACGAATGAATACGACAAAGCTCGACTTTATAAAAATCTATAAATCTTGCTCACATGAGCGCTATGATGGCCTTCAGCATCAGCGGATAGATCTGCAGCGGTCTCGCGCCATTCGACGACTGGAACAGCTGCAGAATGGCCTGTAGCGCGACGGGCCTCGCCGCGAGCTCCCTGGGCTCGTCCAGTCGATGGGGCGCCAGGGCGCACTGCTCCACGGCCAGCAGGCCGGCCTCCTTGGTGCCGAGCTCGCGGCACTCCTGCAGCTGTCTCACGGCCCAGGGCATCACGTGGCGCTCCAGGCTGGCCATCAGCTGGCCCGCAGCGGCCTGCCGGCAGATCTCCGCGTAGGCGTGCAGCAGTCCGGCCTTGGCCGCCTCGAGGCTCGCCGCCTGCTTGGCGTCCCGCATGAAGCCGAGCAGCTTGAGCGGCTGCTTGCGCGCGTCCTCGACGTTGCAGTACTCCTCGACGAGGCGCAGTGTGAGCTCGAGACGGGGATTATTGTTGTCGTTGTCGTCGCCGGTACTACCCCGAGCGCATATGCCCACCGCGCGGGCGTACTCGTCGACGAGCGAGGTCGTGCCCTGGCTGTTGACGCTGTGCTGGCGCACCAGTTGGATGAGGCTGGCGATCTGCGCCGAGTCCTGGGCCACCGAGGCGAAGCAGATGGCCAGCGACGGGCTCATGCGTCGCTGGGCCAGTTCCTGGGCGAGCTCCGAGGCCCAGGCCTCGCCCTCGAGCTCGCGCGACTCCTCCAAAAACTCGACCAGTCGGTCCTCCCAGGCGAGGGTCTGCTCGAGGCGATCGTGCGCCGTCGTCGCCTCGATCGCGGCCCTCTGGCCGTCCTCGAGGTAGCGCACAAGCTCGGCGAGCTTGCTGGACCAGTGCTCGTGCAGACGCTGCTGCTGGCCGAACAGCGGCGCGGCGCTGCGCAGGAACTTGAGCACGGCCACTCGATTCTGCTCCTGCTCGAGCAGCTCGAGGCAGCGCGCCAGCACCTTGACGCTCCGGAAGTCCTTGAGCAGTCTGTCCCGATGCTCCTCGTTGGGAAGAATTTTCTGCGCCAGCGGATCGAGGGCGCGAAGGATCGCCGCGGCCGAGGCGTAGTAGGTCGTGTCGAGGAGCGCGGCGACCAGTGCCGGCCACAGCCAGAGCTCGGCGCCGTGCACGGTGCTCGAGAGCAGGTGGAGGGCCTCCTCGCAGGCCTCGCCCTCCTCGCCGCGCGTGCCGCAGTGCAGCACCATGAACTTGATGAAGGCCGAGCGCTGAGTGGGCAGCACCGGGAACTTGGGCCTGGCGGCCAGGGCGACGATCGCCCCGACGACGAGGCGAGTGTTGCCCTCGCTCAGCGAGTCCTGCAGATTCACGGCTATCTTCTGCAGGGCAACCTCGTCCTCCGGTGGCAGAGTGTTGACGAGATGGCGGATGACCACCAGGGCTCTGGAGCGTTGATTGGTGTTCTGCGATTTCAGCAGATGCAGTACTCTGTGAAAAAGGTGGACGTGATATTGAAATGAGTAAATTGCAGCGAGTGCAGCGAGAGAGAGAATGTATTTTTTTTTTATGCGTGCCTGTCCAATCCTTCGTCGGGAAACAGAACGACTATGGCTCTGAAGCACTGGAGTACCTCGTAATGAGTCAGCAGGACCTCTCGCACGGCTTCGAAAGGGGTGGCGCTCACCATGTCGAGAAGTATCTGATGCAATTGATCCAGATACGGCCTGAGTATCTCTTTGACTTCGTTGTTGGCTCTGACTAGCAGTATCGATAATACACTGGATGCCGAATATCTAAAGCTAGGTTTCTTACAAAAGTTCAATAATATTGGAATCAGCCTGATGATGAGCTTATCATCGGCAATTTGTGGCAACAATGGTAAAATAGAGGCCATGGCGAATAAAATCTTCTCCGTGAGGTTGTGAACGCGACAGACTCTGAGCCAATTGTAGCACAGCACTTCGAAGGCTGTAGATAATTCTTCGTAATAAATATCCTTGTTTAAGCCTGAATTAGCCAATTTAGAATTTGTGAGGCAGTCGCTGATTGCGTCTGATATTTTTTTCAGAGCTGCAACGTTTTACATTTTTCTTAATGATTTGTTTTACAGGAATTTTTTGAACAGAAGATAAAAAATCTTACTGGATGCAGTTGCATATTTTGCTTGGTCCTCTTTTATTCCAGACATTAGGGGTGTTAAAACGCTCAGAGTTACTTTGATAAATGGGAGCATATCAGTTGGATATTTTTCAGCAATATCTCCAATAGTTTCAATTATTTTATGATGTGGTACAACATTTGGTTCAAATCTAAAATAAGATGTTGTTTGATGAAATGTCAAATTAAAACCTCAACTACTTCAACTTACCTAATTATCAAAGCTCCAATTACTTGCGGACACTGGACTTTGGTTAAACTGACAAGTAGTTTGATGGCTTGGTCGAAATCACGATCCTCAAGCTCTAACAAAGCTAAATCGGCCACAGATGTAGCCAAATTGTGATCCATTTTTATAACATGATATTCTATGATATCCGTCAAAATTTTCAACAACGAATTCAAACGGACATCAGTCTGTAATAATATGCATAAATATCATACATATGTTGTAAAATATTATGTTTAGGTCATGTAAAAAAAAATTAATTCTTCATAATCATACTTTTCTCTGTGATTTCCAAAATTTTACTGAAGATTCAATTACAGTAATTGGTTCTATCTTGGCAATTTTTTTCAATGCTTCAACCACAGATAGATGAACAGTTTCATCCTTATCATTCAAGGTTACCAGTAGAGCTTCAACAGTAGCTATAATTTATTAAATAAATTAAGTGTCCTTCATTCCAAAAGTTACATATTTTCTAATGTTATTTATCAATTACCTGAAAGCTCTGTATTTTTATTGTTCGCTTCATCGTCTTCCATGATTGTGGAAGTGGTCATAAGTGTTTATTGTGTGGAATAATTATCTTGAAACTGTTTGAAATATATTATCATTATTTACACTTTCAAATGGATTATATTGATTCAAATGCTTTATCACCCACATATACACAAACTTAATACTTATAATAATATAAGTTCGAAAATGCAGCAGTAACCTTACTCGATATAATTTTATGCTGTATCAGAATACTTTCAAACTCAATAAATATTTATTGCATTTTGTTATAAAACATTTACCGAAGGCCACTTATCAAGTGGATATACATTGAATAAAATTATACCAACCGGATTGAGGTTATAATCTCAGCTGTTACTGATCAGATTACAAAGGAAAATATACCTATATGTATAAAGTCAGTACTGCAATGCACATACTTTACACTCTGCGACCATAATCTTGTATGACAGGTCGTCTGCTGGATAGTATATCAAGTTATAGGATAGGTTTTAAAAATCAATGAATATGTCATCATGTATGTGCTAGTTTTCTTATGTGGAATGATTTGGTTTTTTTTTTGTAATAAATCATAGATTAAAACTGAATAGTAGGTTTTATATTGACATTTTATTGTAATGTAAATAAACACATCAAATTGTGATCGATCAACCAGGGCCAACTAATAAAATGCATTAAATTTACATTTCAATGTCGCAATGCTTTAAAAATTAAAAAAAAACATGCCTAACTTTATATGTACATCACAAGCTTCTTCGCTATTAAAAAAAAACAACTTTAACATACAGAATTTAATAGAGCTACTCGTGGATTCATTCAAATTGGTTCATCTTCTTTTACATGCTTGGTGATGCCATTAGGTCTATGCCTTTGCACTCCAGTGCAATTTTGACTCCCAGGGCAAAGACACCGATGCCCTTTACCAGCGACCTGTACAAATAAAAACAGAATGATTAAAATTTATATTTTCAATCTATCATTCTCAATATTGTTAGTGGATGATCGACAAGGCAAGGAGCGATTTTACTTTGCTTTCATGATTTAACAGGTTTGCTTGACCTTCTGATAGAACAGTGTCCAACTGACAAAGACTCAAAGAAAAATATCTGGCTACTCTTTGCTTGAAAATATTAAATATAAGTCCAAGAGTAAGTGCCAAAAAAGATGGTTTATACTTATATGCAGAGGAGAGTGTCGCAATAAGAATAGAATGCAAAAAAGTTGAAAAATTTGTCAAAAAACTTGGCAGTTGATGATATTGAGATACTTTGTACATGCAACTAGTAGATACAGCTATCAAATACTGCTGCCAAAATTTAAATACGAAACAGGTGTGTATATTCATGACACTTCAACAAGTACCGGCTTGAACAATACATTATTCAATTCAAAAACAATTACAACCTAATTTTAACGCAAAAATCAGTAAAACTCAAAATAAATTCAACATAGCCTTGGCGTTTTGAAACACGATTGTCACCAACTCCCTTCATAGAAATGCAATAACCAACGATTCAACAAACTCACCATTTGAAGGGGTCGTAGTAAAAGCTCTGGATGTACTTCTTCATCGACGTCATCTTTTGATTTTATTTATTTATACAGTTTTTAATCCGAAAAAAAACGATTCGACTGCGGTCGCAATTTTAACACGTTCGGAGCTCGCTCGCGTGCTTGATAGCGTGTATTTTCTGGACTACCACACTCGGGGAGGGAGGTTAGAAAATAATTAAAAAACGTACCGTCGTCGGGTACAGTCGCTGATGTCATCGCGGAGCAGCCGACTTCAGCGCGCTCTTTATGATCGATACGTGTAATGTCCATAATGTATTCATTTGTCAGCGCGACTTTTTCACACGTGCTGCACCTGCCATGCAGTACGACTGCAAAAAATTTAAAGGGACTTTGGTTTTTTTTTTATTTTATCGTCTTCAATTTGAGAATTCTCAAAACGTAATACTTGATCGCGTGCAATCGTCGCTTTCAAATTTGAACTTCCGAATCTTAATCGATTCTTCGGTAACACGAAACGTATCAATCGTCAAAACGAAACAAAGAATCCACTTCGTTCAACGAAATTTTCCTTACCCTCGCTCTGTGTACCATATCAGTGTCTAATCATTTATCGCGCGAATTTTCCGAACTACAAAACGCGCTGCACGTGACAAATATATAACGCGTTTCGCGCGCGACATTCTGCCGCTAAATATCGTTCAACAAAAAGAAAAGGGCGATCGAGTATCATCAACTCGTATCGATGCGTTCATAAACAAAACAAAAACGAAAAAAAAAAAACAAAGTAAGTACAGTCGCTCCTAGCAAATACAATCGTACATTTAATCGCAATGCGAATATCCTCCTACTATACATCGCTGCTCGCTCGCTCGGCAACACGCACAAACACGCGCGGGGGGGCTTTTATAGAAAACATATACAGGCGAAAAAGGGGAGTCGCGCATCACTCTCTTTCCCAGAGAGCCTTTCCAGACTGCTGAGTCTGGGCTCTCTCTCTCTCTCTCTCTCACACACACACACTATACTCGAGACGCGCGTATCGCTGTGTGTATACTAGTAGTAGTATGCGCGTTTGCGAAAATCATATTGCGCTCTCGGTGCACCACAGCAGTCGCAGTACATAGTCTCTCTCTAGCTAGCTTTATAGTATCACAAGTCCGCGCGGCAGTAGCGAGCGAAACGTCGAGCGAGTATCAAGCCCTGAAGTCTCTCTCGAGAATCGCTGCACACACATACAGAGCTGCAGCCGTGTGCCGCTTATAAGCTATATACAACGCGCGACTCCTCTTTTTCCTTCTCTCTCTCTCTCTGGCGGAGCAGCGCTCGCCCAACTCCGTATTATAAATATACATATAGGAGGAGGATATCGTACCGTGCATTTAATACATGCACACCTCTTTTATTCCGAGTTGCGAGTGCGTTGACTCGTCGTCGTCGTAGTAGTCGTCGTCGTCTTGTGGTGCGCGAGCTTGATTATCGTGATAATAGAAAAGTGTCAGTGCATTCATATTATATTATTATTGACGAGTCGAGATATACAGTCGATGTATTGACTGATCTCGACGCGGGTGGAGAGCTAGATAGACGAGCCAAATAAAGAAGAAAAAGGACATCGCGATATTTTTAAAGGGACTGCTTCGTCGCGAGGAGAGGTAATTAATAATGACTAATACTGTACTTGGTGTGTGTTTGGGCTCCGATATACCCGTATACTCATCGTATTATATCCGTTCATAGATCGTTGTTATAAACCTCGCGCTGCAGCGGTGAAAAATAATAATATAATCGCGCGCGCCTCTTCTCTTTCTCTCTCTCTTTCTCTTGGCACACGAGCTTTGTTATAGTCTACATCATCGCATGCACAGAGAGGAGCATTATATATATATATACAACACTCGTTATAAGTCTCGCGCGGCGGTATACATGTATGCTGCCTGTATGTATATACGTTGATGCATGGTATCGCGTTATAATAGCTCGCGCCTCGTGCAGTTTCCCCTCTGCACTTTTGCATTTGCGCGATGGTGTATAATACATATATATGCTACTGCACGTAGTTATAATGCATGTATAACCCATGATAATGATAACGCGTGAGCGCGTGTGCGTGACGTTTTACCAACTCTTTCTTTAATTCTATCGTATATACGATGCACACCTATGTGTATATGTACGCATCGATGTAAGGATCCTTCGTCGGTGTAAACACACACACAGATAGACACAGAGCCTGAAGAGTTACGTTGCGCGCAACCGAGGGTCATGTGTCTCTACTATGCGTGTATGAGTCACAGTCCGTGCGTTTCGCAGCTTTGCTTGACTTTTTTTTTGTTGTTCATTATTATTTCGCTTTCTTTGTGCCGCTGCCCGCGCGAATATTAGTTTCGGAGCGCGTATATAGCTTTTTGCATCTCTCTCTCTGTCTCTCTCGTATACAACGCGGCGTTGACATTATACTACAGAGGTATACACATAAAGCGCGAGAAAAAAAAAGGGCGCGGGTGGTCGACTTTTATACATACATAACATACGAGGGGATCCGTATCCACCGAGCTCGCGACGTTTGATCGCGTATACGTAACGCGTATACAAACGAGGGTACATTATATACGTTTGTGGGTGGTAAGTGTAACGTATACACGCGTTCTCTTTTTTTTTCTCTCTCTCTCTCTCTCTCTCTCCGTTGTTCTCGGTCAAATGATTCGGGCGATTCGCGTTGCGTTTTGTGTCTCGCTTGACGACGCGCGCGCGGCCAGCAGAGCAGCAGCATGAGCGACGACAACGACCGCGCCGCGCGCGCTCGATGGACTTTTCTATATAAAATCATAATAACAATAACAACGAGTGTACACATTAACGACATGATCAATCGTGGTCGCCGCCCGCTGATGTATACATAGCGTGTGAAAAGATCGACTTTTTCGGTTCAGTTCATTTTCTCCCGCGATCGTCGTGCAATAGTAGCGTGCATATGTAGTGTATAGTATGTATTACGCACACGCCGTCGAAACTCGTGCGCCCGCGCGATATATACGCCAATCGTCGCGTTAATTTGAATTTATATAGTACACACACACACACACATGCACACGGGCGATAATTTCGTTCGCGTCGGAATCCGCGCGTAACGCGTGTATGCAGAGCCTGTTATCGACATTGATTTTTTCCACGCGTCCATAGCCGTGCATATACAATAATAATCTCGCGCGCTCGCGAGTATTTCGTAATCCGCCGATATTTAATAACAAAAAAAAAAAGGAAAGAAAGAAACGACGCTTCATCTTGCGCGCGACTTGTAAGATTTCTTCTCTCTCTCTCTGTTTATATAGGTAACCGCGATGACGTTGTTTTGGCGTTGCGAAATTCGTCCACGTATTTATTTAGATCAATGAGCTTTTTGTATTTTTCGAGTGCTTTTTTTCTTCGACCGAATCTCTCCTTTTCTTCGCGTTCGCCTTTCGAGTGTCTGTCTGTGTGTGTATGTGCGGGGGCTATAAGCACGAGAGTTTATTGAATGGAGATTGACATGTATGTCAACGAGCGCGCTGGTTCTTATATTATGTTTGCCTTTGTTATACTTAAGGACTTTTCGTCGTTGTTGTTGTTGTTATTATTCTTGCAACAATAAGTTATTCAAATTTCTTACGAAATTCGGAGCAATCGATGTATATACTCGCATCCGCGATCCGTAAAGTAACTCCTTTTTTCATCTTCCAGATAAACTCGGATTTTGGCTCTCTCACCCCGTATCAGGGATTAAAAAAAAAAACCATGGAGGCCGGAGGTGTGCTGACCGCCGAGCGCAGTCCCGCTCGCTCGAATCTCCACGTCGCGTTCACGGAGAAGGTCGAGGTGAAGGAGAAAAGGGAGAAATTCCTCACGGCCAAGTACGGATCGCATCAGATGTCGCTGATACGCAAGAGGCTCGCCGTGGAGATGTGGCTGCTGGAGGAGCTGCAGAAGCTGTACGAAACCAAGGTGCGCGCTATACAATGACTTAGTGGATAATTGTGCAATTGCATAATGAAATGATTTTTTTTTACACGTTCTCAGAACAAGAGCGAAAACAACAGAGAGGTGGAGGTGGACATAGATGAATTGCTCGATATGGATACCGACGAGCACAGGAAAACTTATCTACAAGTGAGTATTTTTATTTTTGCAATACAATAGAGAGCCTAATGCCATTTTCATGTCGTTGCCGTATACGATGGTAAAACCGTATTATTTTTTCAGGGTCTGTTGGTCGATGCTAAGAAGCCGCCTCACGATGTCAAGGTAGTGCACACGTGCTTTATTGATTTTTGTTACATTCGCGCGAACGCGAGTTGCCATAAAAATTTTACTCGAACCTTAATTTGCAGAAATTCATAAACGATTTACTCGAAAAGACCAAGACACTTTGAAGAGTCAACGGTGCATTAGGGTGACTTCTGAATAGCGGCAACTTCCAAAGTTCATGAGACTGCTCTACTTTGGTACAACCACCACCAACGAACACACACAAACACACAAAAATGTTTTATCTGGAACGTTATACACACACGTAAAAGAAGTACAGAGTACGTATGCTCTAGCGGAGTGCAATTTTGTTTAGATAACGCGTCGGAGATAAGTCTTGAAATCGAATGAGAGAGAGAGAGAATTTTATGCTAAGTATTAATCTGAGTCTTTGTCGGATCATCGTGACGCGCGTCGGGGATACGCCGATTGTGGAAAATTAAAAAAAAAAATAATAATGATAATCTTTGTGAAACATCGTAGTAAAAAAAGCTGTATATGTATCGATGTAAAGCACTAAATGTAGAAGTTTCTCAGTAGCGACAAAATCGTCGGATGAAAAAAAAAAACACACACAAACTGCCTAATATTCGAGAGTTAAGCCATAAAAAAAAATCGATGCTTCTGTTTTCAAAAAAATGAAATAGCCAATCGTTATACATAATCGCTCGGAGCAATAATTCTTAGTAATTAATTTTGTTACGATTAGTTTTTTCAAAGACTGTACGACTCGAGTATATACTCATGTGTAACTTCATACAATACTTCATCATTAATGCACAAATAATGCATCATTTCGTTTTTTCGCGATTGATTATACATGGATCAATGGCGGCCGTTCATTAGCTGATTAAACGAAGTACGTATAATGACGAAAGGAGAAAGGCTTAAAAAACTTGCAAAAGTGCACGCACAATAAATTTAGTTAGGTAATTGTGAATGTACTTTTTCGTTCGATCGATCGGCTAAAGTGCCAAAAACAAAAAGTATCGCCCGATGCAAAATCCCCTATATACTTCGAATACGGAGTGATCAGAAAGATGACGAATAAAAATAGGGTGGCATTAATTTTTATGTCTCAAGCAATGATCTCGGGGCGTCTAAAGATGTAGAACCGCATTTCAAGAGTATACTTTTGTACTTAAAACAAACGCATTTAAAAATACGAGTATAGTAGCGATATGCATTTAACGTCGATTACGTTTTTTTTTTCTTCTCTCTTGAATTACTCAAGATCGTCGCTTGTGTACGAACGACGACATTATTATAAACGTGACTTACATCATTAAATCGTTACTTTTCTTTTCCTATAATGATACGAATTTGATCGACGTCCCAAGTTGAGAAACTTTGAATCAGCGCATAAACACGGACGATATCACCCGTCCGTTTTTTTTAAAGCCGTGATAGATCGTCGGATGATTGTTACTTTTTTATTTTTTTTATTTTTCCTTGTTTTGTCATGAATATATCGATATAATAAGTGTGCACCGATCCATATAGCCGCCTCAAAGCTTCATTGTGATAAAATCATCGAAGTAAAAGGAGAAAAAAAACAGAAAAAAAGATACTTGCGCATTTAGCAATCACGTACGTTAAATAATGTAAAAGAAATATTTGGAAATCGAAAGTAGAAGGTATATAACAAAAAAAAATAACAATAATAAAAATAATTGCCGATACAGGCAATTTGCTCATCTTTCTATATAGCTCTATCTCTCTTTTTCTGTCTCACACATGTGTACGTTTTCAAGCGGAAAGTGTAATGCGCGATTGGTTGTACATACCATCATCGGAGTTATATTATAATCGTGCATTTATATATTACGTGTATTCTATATATCAGTGGATTTGTGCAACGAGATAAATGGTAAATGAAGACAACAAAAAATTTGTAATGCAATTTATATAGCTGTAAGTAGAGTTATGGAATATTTTCGTTACTCCGGGTCAAAAAAAAAAGAAAAAAATTTTGCGGAGCCGCGTCTTAAACATGTTCGATTCGCACGAGTGAGCGATAAGTGTGTGTGCAATAAGAGAAAAAAAATGTGAAAAAAATTTTTCGTTCGACATAATGTTTCAGCTATTCAAACGATGTGTGTATAAAATATTTTATAAAAAAGAAAAGGCAGTATAGCGTATTATTGTTTCACACGCGTTATTCCTCCGATTGTCGTCGTCATTTCATTATTAGGCTACATTATATCGTGAAATTAATTTTAAGGCACGTAACATGTAATACACATCGCGTATACAAAAACGCGTTGAAATTTAACAAAAAAAAAACTTTGATGTACTGCATGTTGCGATTGCGTCTAGTATATATATATTATTACATAGCCAGCTGTGGACCAAACAAGAAATTGTGAAGTTCCATGGGATTTTAACGATAATGACATATATAGAAGAGTGCTATTTTACGTGTGCGAATGGCATGTTTTTTTAAAAATGACAAATCGAAAATAACGAAATGCTTCCTCTTGTTTGAATAAATAAAACTTGTGTATATAGGAGTAAATCGATCATATCGTCATTACACACATAATATTATACTCATATGCTGAATTCGTTGTTTTACTTTTATACATGAAAAAAAAATAAATAAATAAATAAATAATAAGAAGAAGAAAATGAATCAGAGTGCTAATAGGGGTTGTGCATTGTTTAATTTATTATTGTAATGAATTACACGAAAGTATCGCCGAATTTTTAACGTGTACATTTATGATTGTGATGTGCGACGGTGTATGCAAATCAGTTTTTACAAGATGGGCATTAAATACGAATTAAGAAATTTTAAATTATATCGTTCGACGTTTTGGCCAACAAAATTTACGTGAGATTTCTTTAACGAGAATATATTATCAACTGCGCGTCCAGGAGAAGAAAAAGAAAAATTTCGCATCGAATCTCAAAGAAAGTAATTATGGAGAGAAAGGTATGCGTCTCGTTTGTAGATCTGATTTCGTTGTAATGTTATTATAGGATGTATACAAAGGTTTTAAAGAAAGAATCGATCGAGCTGTGATAAAGATGATTTTTTTGTTCTCAGAGTAGAAAATTTCAACGATCGATGAAAAATATGACGATAATTACGTTGTTTCGTAGAAAATGATTTAGCGTTTCCCGTTCGTTACGTTTTTTTTCCATCGCGAAAGTAGGTGTATGTATGTACGAAAATGACTAATCCAACTGCATCGCAACGTTGTGTTTTAATATATAATTGTACACAGGATATATACGTAGTTGAAAAAAAGAGGAAATAACTCAACTTGGAATGTGTGCGCTGATCAGTACGTTATTTTCTGATTTTTAATAATAAATGATGTGCTTTGTTTGTAGTAGCTAAAAAGACGTGTCATGAAGTTTTAGATTTATTATTGTATCTCTTGTGGATGAAGCAATGAAAATAGATAAGTATATTATAACTCGAATGTCTCTTTTCTTCACATGAATCGAATAATCAATTTTTTTCATTGAAAGGAAAATTAAATTGACGTCAAGACTCGTGCGTACGAAATTCTTTTTCACCTCTTGGGAAAATCTACTATCGTTTGTTTTATTGCCCTCATGACTTTACTTCTTCTTAATGTACATTTTTTATACTTTTACAGTTTAGTTATTCAAAAAATGATTTTTCAAACATTTTCAGAAAATTTCAAGAGATCGCTACATGCGTAATCAGTCTCAATCAATAAAAAAATATTTTATTTCAATAGGATATTTATTTTAATAGGAAAAATTTCTTAAATTTTATTTTTCAGTAGTTATCAAAAATAAATTCTAAATGGATATGGGAAAATGAAAATCTAACAGACGTTATATATACACAATTTTTATGTAGAACCTATTAATACCATGATTATTTATTTACACGTTATATATTCTCTAATTTAAAGCTTCGTTTTTGAAATACTCGCTCTGCAATGAAAAAATAATAGTTGAGTTGGCGTAGAGCAAATGTTGATATTCGAAAGTAAATACGTACGTTTGAATTTGTTTACTGCCACTCAGAACAATAAACGGAGATTGAGTTTCCTTTTGTTTGGCTTGCAACAGATTCAGAGTATTCAAGGTAGTATCGGTCGTAGACATCCTTTTTAACAGACTCTCTTGTTCATTTTTCTTCATTCGTTTTTCCACTTTATTTTTACTGGGGCCTTTGCTGTGAAATTTGTGGGACAAATATCGGAAAGCCTCTTTGGCGTTTAGCAGATGACCGTCGTCGTCGATGTACTCCAATTTGACGTTTGGTTTGAAGCCATCTTTCTCTTTGAAATCCATCGTTGGGCGACTGAATCTGTCTCTTCTATGAAACTTGTCATCTTCTCCGTGTGTTTTGTCTTCGATGGAAATTTTTGAGCTTGAAGATGGGCGAATCTCGATTCGGTGGCTGTATTGTTTTCTTCTTTCTCGAGATAGCCTTTGCTCATGGCAAGTTTTAAAGCACTGCCGATACCTCGATCGAGCGATGGTTCATCCAAAATAGCTTCCATTTTTACTGGAGCAATTGTTGTCGCGACGTCTTTGAAAATCATATTTTTAATTATTATATTTCGTCTCACAAAATATAATTAATAAACCAAAGCTATTGTTTACCTGTATCGACCATATTCCATGTACCCCGACTGTCTTCCCTATCTTCACCGATGGGCTCTGGTTTTAGAACTTCTAGCTCAAAGTCCTACAATGAAAACGTATTAAATTAATGAGTAAAACTTAATATTATTTATCCAATAATTAATAAAAACTGAAATCATATACCATAAATTCTGGTTTATCTAATCGGTTCCCAGCTTGACCATAGGTAGGAATTTCGCCCAGAGTTCTACAAAATTTAGCTGTAGCGTTCAACACAATATTATTTGAAATGTTTTCTTCATAAATGCGACTGTTATATGATGATGGTTCATTTTTGGGTGTAAGAAGATCTTCAGGTTTTAGTATTAAGCTTTGGTTTTTTATTTTTTTCGCTCGTGGTATTGGTTCATCATGTAATTTTAAGAAAATTGTATTATCTGAGAGTCCTATGTAATCATTGTTTGATGGTATAAGATTATCAGCTTTAAGTATTTTACTTTTAGCTTTCATTTTTCTAATCTTTTTCTTGGGCTTCCTCGAATTTTTCCATTTCTTCTTTATTGTAATAATCACTGGCTACTTTAGGTTCAAATAGATTTAAACTATCCAATTTTTAATTAGATAATTTTTCTCCTACTTTTTTTTTGCATCCACCATACCTATTGTAAAGCTATCTCGTTTTTCACCACCGATTTCTTCATCATATTTTTCTAAAATATGACCCATTGACATTCCATACTCATCATATTAACTTTCATCAAAGGCATCGTATCCTGGTTTCTTTTGTTTTATTGTAACATTTTTTTTGTAGCGTTCATCATTTATCATATTGACATTTACTAAAGCATCATCATCCTCAGCTAACACATATCTTTATATTTCAGTGTTAAAATGACATTGGTATCTTCTTTGAAATGCTATAATAAAAAATAAAAATATTTCAACTATTAATGTCAATAGCAATACTTTTCATTAAAGCAACTTACCAAATCATGCTCTACACGTAAGCCTTTTAAATCTTTATCTGAATATTCCTTAGCTCTATCATCATAAGCCAGTTATTCTTTTGCAATTTGTCCAAAGCCAAATTCTTCATCCATTTGATCCAAAAGTTTTGCCTAAAAAGTAAATTTTCAAATTAGCAAAAAATCAAAGTAAAGATGAACATACAAATAACAAAGGAAATTCACTCTCTCAGCAGCTTTTTTTTTTCTTCTTCCATTTTTCTATTTCTTTTGACCCAGGCTGCTGCATCATCATCTTCTAAATCTGATCCCAATGTTTTAACAGACGATAAGACAGTTTCAATTAGTCCTTTTTGCTTGATGGTAGCCAGCTTTTCTCTAAGTTTTTCTGATTTTGCCTTCTCTGCATTGTTGATTGCTGGTTTATGGTGAAACTCACCCAAATCATCTTTAAATAGATCAGATCCTGGTTTAGGGCCAGTAACTATCACCAATGGTTTCAAGCCAAGTTTTGCTCAAAGTTTATTGGTTTCTTCGATGGAATACAATTCCTTGGTTTGGCTAGTAGATGGTGGAGTTGAGCTCTTTACCAGATCTGTCATCTTTGGGTGAGGTGTGAGAACATTTCCTGTCATTACTCAAAGTACTGTACTCTTTGCTCTGCAAGAGGAATTTTATTTTAGTTTACTTATAAAACCAAACTTATAAAAACATACAAAGGAAAAACCTACCACGAGTGAAATGGTTGGCGGAGAAGGTGGCTGTGGCTGAGTATACTTGGACAATGCAGGGATTTCATCGATGAATTCCACTGCAGAGGAAAAAGACAAAATTCATCTTTGAGAAATAACTGCAAAGTGTTAATAAATAGCGTTCTATTCGTCGTCGTAAAAAGTAAAACTATCATCCTGGATCATTAATTTTTGTAATTAAATGATAAGCACCTAACTATTTCCAATGCCTTGAACAAGGGAATGTAACTGTAGTCAAACGTAAGAGTAGGATGCATGAGTATGAAAATGTGCGATGTATGAAACAGTGTCAGAAGTGCTCCGGAATATTTATCCTTCATGTTGGCCCAAGCGTGGAGGAAATCCTTCTTCTCCATGTTCTCAACAAACTGATTGTACTGTTTTGATAAAGTATAAGCGTCGAAGCATCCTTTCAAGTGTAAGAATACCGCATTGACTCTTTGGTCGAAGTAACCTTCGATTTCAAACTGCAATCATTGACACAGATACATTTTTATCAGTCGTATCATGGTAGATTATATTACCACTTACCATTGCCTCGTTGTCAATGGTGGGATGCTCGTTAATGGCCGGCACCAGGATGGAGTTCACCATCTTGGACTTGTCCGACTTGGCTTTGTAGGTGCTCTTGCCGAAGATCGACACCACGACGACGTTCTCGTCCAGGAACGGCAGCAACGAGGCGTCGTACTCGTGCGGCACGATGAATCTCGGCGGCCTCGGCATCTCGCGATTGAAGGAGCACAGTTGAAAGAGAACACCGACTCAACAAAAATCTACGACGACGACGACGTCGACGACAGCAACAACAACAACAACAACGAAAAAGTCGATGAAACTCGAACGCAAGGTAAACAACATAGTTGACTTGACTTCTGCTTCTTCTTCTTTTTTTGGCCTTGGAATCTTAATAGATTGCCGGTCTGCCACACTTCATGTTCTTGACTTCTGCTGCTGGTGCCGCTGCTGCTGCCGCTATGTTATAAGGAATCACCGGCGCCGGCCTGCGACGCCACAGCTGATTCTACCGAGTGCCGATTGCAAGCCTGGCAGCCGTCGTACAGGCGCGCGCGCGCAAAAATCGAAAACTTTTGAACGTGCCTTCATAACAATACAATCGGAAAGACCAATGACGGATTGTTTCACTGTATATGAAACTTGTTTTTTCCTACTTTTCTCGAGCTGCACAAAATGATGATTCCGATATATTCCTCGCTTACTCTGTAGTAGTTTCTGTACGCGACGACGACGACGAAAAAAGTTTTGTTTACATGCGGTACGTACAACCGATTCGCGCATACCAGTGCCTTTTCGGAGTCGTTATAATGCTATGTGTAACAGACGTGTGAAAGAGAAGGATGACAAGAACGTAAAATCTCGCGATTATCTCTCTCTCTTTCTTTCTTATGAATATACCTGTGTGTACATGTCAACAATCATACTACTCACTTGACCGCTAAAATTTAACCGACGGTCTGTAGCGCGTATGAAATCCAAACAATATCACTCTCTGCTGCTTGCTCAGAAGTTCAGTTCAGAGTTTTGGAAATTGTGAAATATCATGGCGTTTTGCCGTTCTAAAAGTGATAAAATCTTAAAAACAGGAGATATTCTCCTAATATATCCACACACGATGATAAATGACGTTAAAGTACTTGTAGATGATCTTCAAAAGAACACAACATTTACTGTGAGTATATTTGTAATTTTTTGTATTACTAAAATTGCAAAAGCGATCGCCCCAATACAATTCATATACTCCGATTTTTAATAGCCTAAATCATGGTGGATCACTAACGATGAGGAAATGGATGAAGTGGGGGCATACTTATGGGCGAAGAACAAGATACTAAACAGAACAAAAACGATTGTTTTTGACGACATGAAAGTCGATACCTTATTGGAAGATGGAACGAGAGGAGATGTACAATATCCCGGAGGACCACAAGATCATGCATTTATTGAATTGATGCAAGATTTGCATTCCTTGCAAGAACAAGGAATGGAGCTGATTGTAGTACAGATGGACAATAAGGAGGAACTTCCATCAAAGTATCCCCGTTACACTAATATTGATTTCTACCAAAAAGTAGCAGTTAACACTGCATATAAATATCCTGTAGATAAGGATAGATTCTTTCAAGTGTTAAGTCAGTATTTCTGCATTTATTATTTATTTTATATGATAACTTAATTATGTGTTACATGTTATTTATTTTCATTTTTCAGATCCCAATGAAGATAACTAAATATATTATTTGCATAAATTATAAATTAATAATGTATAATAATGTATAAAAATACAGATTAATTCAAATAAACAAAATTATTCATCTTACATGTTTCAAATACGTTGATAAATTTAAATGGATTATTACCATGATTGCAGTTTGAGTTAAGAGTGGAGCATGAAAAAAAGCAGCTACCGCTAGGACCAAGTAAGTAATTAATCACATGCAGAGTAATGCAATAACTTTTTTCCAAATATTCTTCAGTTGAACCAATGTATTGTATAATCCAGCCCAATTTTTTATATATCTTGGCTTGCATTTTATCCATCCAATCAGCCAAAATAGAATGGTTTCATTCATTCTATCAAGTTTGAGCATTGCTATCAGTGCTGTTTTCAATTTTATTCCAAATTTCTTTAGCTTGAATCTGAATATTTTCTAGATCTGATGTAAGTTCTTCATGATGTAGACTTTGTTCAGCTGCATGATTTTTCTTCAAGTCTTGATTCGCTTTTTCTAAATTTTTGACCAATTAGTCCCGATTCAAAGATACGATAAATTCAATAATTTTTTCTTTAGTTAAATCTTCAAGATGATCTTGACTTTCCTAAAAATTATCTATTAACTGTTATTTCTGTTACTGCTCGAAACTGGTTACTTCTTGATGATTAACATATTGTTCTTGCTCTGTTACTCATTAAATGATAGGCATTCCATGTAACAGCATTCATTTCAGAAGTACATTCTTTGATTGTCTGAAAAAAAATTAAAAGTAGTAAGATATATTATTGAGTTTTTTAAAAGTAAATGAATAATTCAGTTGAAAAATTTATCTATCAGAATATTATTTATTTAAAAATGTTTGAAAGTCATGATTCAGCAAAGGAACAAGCTGCAACAGGTCTTGCAGTTTAAAAGAGACAAACAAGTTGTTTGAACGTCATAGGCTGGATGATTTATTTTTTAGGGGTTGAGCAATAAAAGAGGGAAGAGTTTCTACAAGTTTGAACCTGCACAAGAAGTCTAGGCATGTCAGTTAATATCAGTAGAAAAATCCCAATAAACTTATATTCTGTAACAATAGAATTCAAATAAAACTGAATAAAACTCACCATTCCATCTGTGCAAGGAAAAGTTCTTCTTCCTTCATTCTCGGATTGACAATTTAGAAGATTAACACTTAATTTAGCCAGCTGTTCCTTGGACATGCTACTACAGGAAGTCTTGATCTTCATTATGACTTTGTGCGGATGTATTTCTAACAAGGATGATACCTGGATGTCGGTGACAAACTTTGAGGCCTCTTTGAGTGATTTGTATAGGGTATGATGATCAGAGACAATCTCCATTGAATTCAACTGCCTTGGATTCAATAATTACAGTTAAATTGTTGTTCATCGATTGAATTGAAAAATCTGCATAGTTTAATTTAATAAATAAAAAATAAATAAAAAA
Source organism: Trichogramma pretiosum (assembly GCF_000599845.2). Taxonomy (NCBI): domain Eukaryota; kingdom Metazoa; phylum Arthropoda; class Insecta; order Hymenoptera; family Trichogrammatidae; genus Trichogramma; species Trichogramma pretiosum. The sequence goes on from NW_019640809.1 coordinate 228,407, forward strand.
GTATAACTCCCAAGTCTGGTTAAAACCAGTTCAGAAATTGACAGCTTTGAATTAAATCAGAATATGTTGCAGTATTTTAGTATTTTAGTATAGCAACTTACTTATATTACAAAATTGTTAATTGATTGATCACACTTTATACAATGACTGAAATTAATTTAGTATGCTGATATGGAGAACACATAGTTTAGTTTTTTTTTAATTTACAAAACAACAAGTTAATTGATATATTTTTTTTTAATTTTTTGTTGACTACGTGAATATTCTGATATTTGCCCAGTACGAAATACAAATTATGTTCACAGAACTAGTCCTTTTTATTTAGTATTTTCAGAATTTAGTCCTTCAAGAACTTGAAACAATGCAGTCACGTAAACATAGCGAATTCTGGACTTTGTATATGCTATTCCGTGTCGTATTGTTATTATTGCCGTCTGTCTTAGACACACCAGCGCCCTATTTCGCTATATTTACGTTTTTCCCGCGTGTCAGAAATACATTTAAAAGTAATCTAAACTGCTTGATGCTTAGCCATAGCTTATACAGTTCACTCTCGGTTGCAAGTCAATTTTTTTGAAGCTCGATTACGTGAGAATAACATGGAAAATTTACAACATTAAATAACAGACAACATAACATTTTCTTATTTCATATTTATTTGCAATCTGTGAATTCATGTGGCAATGAAAGAGGGAATATGACGTTGGTGCCTAAAGGTGTGGACCTCGTCAGAATTAGTCGAAAGCTCGAGCAACTTCAAAACAGCTAATGTAAAGAGCTTTTATTCTAAAGATTTTTGAATTTGATAGGCGATTCGATTGGCTTGTTCTATCGTTGAGATGACTTGGCGATTGACTTGCTTCATCGTTGACTATTTCCATTTTCACCCAGCTATAATATTAAACTGATTGATTAATAGGACGAAAAGTTGTCGTTGCAGTTTTTCCTGCCTTTCGGTTGAGATCATTTGTGCTTTTTTCCACTGAGCTGAGGTAGATGACCCAGTCAAAGACATGCATTGATGAGTATGGTTGATGAATCTTGGAGCAATTGCATGTGATGAGCATCTTCTATAGTTTTGAAGTACTAATTGATACTGTTAACTTTCGACTGTTTTATTGGTAAGATACGAGAGTTAAAATTAAAATGCTGTAAATATGCTAATCAAAAACACTAACTTTGTCTTGAAGCTGCCACACAAATATGATACAAATCTTCGTTTTCCAAGTTATCCATGATCATTTCACAAGGGAGATGTGGCAACCTGTAGTTGATCAGCTCCATAAAAGGATCCATTACCCAACGCCAGAAAAATCTTCTACTTATTTTTTCGCTTAGATGTGTGACACAAGCCTCAAGAAGAATTGAAGTATATATCCTCGATCCAAAACCACACGAAAACTTGTAATAGTCCTCGTAAGTGAGTAATTTTGCTGCCTCTACGGGTCGTAACTGGATCAGATCGTAAAGCGACAGCCTCGAATTTACCATTGTTTCTTGGGCTACCGTCGCGAACTCCTCGTCGTCGTACCAACATTTTCCGAGATTCGTCAGCTTCTCGAACAATCCGTACTTGGAGAACAATTTCATGACGATCAGAGCGTCGCTTCGGTCCAGTTCGTATCCTCTTTTTTTGAGACGTTCGATGACAGCCATCACACCAGATGCTAGAAACAATTTCACATAATTTCTATCTCTTACATGAATTTCAAAGCAGTCGTCGAAATCACTCTCAATTGGAAAAACGAAGCTGGACAGATCGGCGCCACGATCCAAGAGCACATCGATGGTATTCGGCTTGAGATTCGCCACAGCCAATTGAAGCGGCGTCCGACCCCACTTGTCCTTTGCATCGATCTGTATCACCTGATTTAACTCATCGTTGATATCGAAGAATATCTTGGCCAAATCGTTATCCCAATAATATTTGGAAATACTGTGCAAAGGGGTAAATCCGTCCTCGTTGGCCAAATTCGCATTGGCGCCTCGTCTCAGCAGAGTCTCAGCCGTCTTTTTTCTGCCTCGAAGTAGAGCTAATTGCAGCGGTGTCCGGCCCTTCTTATCCCAGACGTCGACTTGCACCTGCTGATTTAACTCGTCGCTGATCTCGAATAACATCTCGGATAAGTTATCGAGGCGAACTGATGTGGCAATAATGTGCATAGAAGTCATTCCGTAATTGTCGGCTAAATTAAGATCTGCACCGCGTCTCAGCAGAACCTCGATTGTCTTCTTTTCGCCTTGAAGTAAAGCCCATTGCAGCGGTGTCCGGCCCCAGTTGTCCTTTGCATCGACCTGCACCAGCTGATTTAATTCGTCATTGATATTGAAGAATGTTTCCGCAAAGTCGTCCTCTTGGTAACTCCGGCTCATAATGTGTAAAGACGTAAACCCCGATGAACTGGTTAGATTAGGATTGGCGCCTCTTCTCAGCAGTAATTTCATCACATTCTTGTGCCTCCGCATGGCAAAATATAGGGGTGTCATGCCCCATTTATCTTGGGCGTCGACTTTCACTGGCTGATTTAACTCGTCATTGATATTGAAGAACATCTTCATTAAGTCATAGGGATCATTTAACATCTCGCAAATGTAATGCAGAGGAGTTGTTCCGTCCTTGTTGGCCCAATTCAAACTGGCGCCGTTTCTCATCAGTAATTCGGCAGTCCTTGAGGATCGACGGTTCATAAGAGCCAAAAGCAGCGGCGAATCGTCTGTTTTTTTCCAAAGAAGATTAGGATCTTGGCCGAGCTCGAGGAATTTTTTGACGATATCGAAAAAGTCACACGCACAGGCCACATGGAAATGAGTGCAGCCCGACTCGTCGGTGTAATTTACGTCAAAACGGTCGTAAATTTGAAAAAGGTCACTGATCGTGGTATTGTAATTGTAGGGAAATGAAAAGCGGAATCTAATAAAATGATGCAGTGCAGTGGTGCGAATAAAAATTGGCTTGCCATATTTATCCAGGTCGGGCTCGTCTTTGTAGCCGCTGCGAGCCACGAAGCCGATGATTCTTTCTCCTTGATCACGTTGTGAGTGTGATCTTGTGTTTCTATGAGAAGCCTGCGTGAGAAGCCAGTCGATATCTTCGCGACGAAAAAAATTGCCGAGATCTGGTAATTCACCCTGCCATTCTTGGATTAAAGTGTCAAGTTTATCGAGAAGTAGGGGCAGTTCTTCTTTGATCTCCGAATCGACTTTTTCTCGACAAATTTTCAAATTCCAGCTCAAAATTGCAAGTTTCACGTTGCCCATCGTCTCACACACTTTCGCGTAAGCTCAATCGCTTAAGACTTAAAATATTAAATAATTTTCACTTTTTGTCGCTGCTGGAGTCGATATGTCAATGCAATATTTTTTTTGTTCTCTTCGCTGCGGCTCCGTAACTACTACTGACTGTATTCGCATAAACTTCGATCCGAGCACGTATAGGCGTTGGGGGAAGCTATATTGTAGCGAGGGATATTGTCTTATGTGTATATAAATGCGGCCACTAACATGTGTGGGAGGGAGAGAGTCACAAATACACTACCAGCTGCAAATAATAGGGGCTACTTTCCCTGATAGTTTGGATTTGATGGGTTGGGTTCATCGAGTCCTATATTTATATAAGCTATGAGGAAGCAGATGACTGGACCATATAGGCTTTTCACTGAATGTTTAGCGAAAAAAATCGTTTACCTTAATGAGTCATAACTATGTTTTCACTCGAATAACAACGACTTGAACGAAAAAAAGGAGAGAACGCAATAGGTATTTAAATAATTTTTTTGCACAATAGTTTTCGTTGTTCGGCACTGCACAGGAGTGGCAAAAGGGTTCAAGGGTTTAAGGGATAAGAAAAATGCGATATTAACTCATGCATCAACGATATTGAATGAACGACTTGCACCGATTGGAACGGAATATTGAGTATTTATTTATCCAATCATCGGACCAATAGAAGATTCGAATATTATTTTATTCTATTCCTTTTGAGGTATTACATATACCGATCGATACCAACACTGATCGATAAACGTATCTAAACTAAAAGTGAAAGCATCTCCTAAATGGTAACGTCTGCGTATCTAGTCCGGACGCAGACTGCTGAGGGGGTTTTCGTGATCGATTCAAGTCCGCCAGAAGGAACAATGATTTTCGACATATTTTAGCCTGTTAAATCTGAATATTAAACTCGTTTTTTCAAACAAAAATTAGTACAATTCCAATCAGTTTTCAAAGTACAATAAAAACTCCGCAGATTTACTCGCGGTGGAGTAGCCCCGAAGTGTCTGCACAAGACAATCTCACAGGGGAGCAAGAAGCCTCGCAATAGGCGAGGAATCATCAATCCATAGCCGGTATAGCTGTGGCTGAGTATAGTTCGACGGTTTAGGGATTTCATCGATGAATTCCACTGCAGAACAACAAGACAAAATTCATCTTCAAGAAAAAACTACAAAACGTTAATAAATAGCGTTCTCTATTCATCGTCGTGAAAAGTAAAACTATCATCCTGGTACCTACCATCGCTGTCGTGCTCCTTGCGATCGCTTTTTTTTTCGACTTCTTCTGATGCAGTCTGCTGCCGCTTCTCTGCCTTTCATCGCGCACCAGAGAGTACGACAACCTGGATCGGCTCCTGCAGCATTTCTTTCTCGCATCTCGACTGCATCTCTCCTTTTCCGACGTGTGTTTTCTACTTGAACCCAAACAGTCAAAATTTATTAAAATTTGACAAGAAATTCAAAAACAATATTTTCAATTTTTTTACCGGAATCATCGGGTTCCAGGAACCTTTTTTGTTTAAAATTACGTTTTTCGGCTCTAGACTCTATCGCCTTCAATTGAAAAATCTGAAAAAATTTGAGATCATGTATTTTGATGAAGGAAAAAAGAAAAAATTTTTTCAGATTTTTTAAAGCTCTGTATTGCCTTAAAAAAATTATTTTCGTGAAAACAGAGGGTTTTCAGCTTTAAGTGTTTCAAAAAAAGTGAGATATAAACACAGGCTAAAAACTCAAATTGACTCAGCCTGTAATGGCAATATCAGACCTGCATTTGATATTTGCGGAAAAGTCTTCAAACAAAGAGGTGATCTCAACAGACACATAGATTCTAGTGCACAAGCGAATTGGACACATATCAGACATTTGTAGAAAGATATTCACTAGAAAAGGTCATCTTAAAACCCACATAGAATCGATACATTATAAAATCACGCATTCATGTTATAAATGCCAAAAGATGTTCTCGGATAACGGTTACCTCAATACACGAATAGATTCAATACATAATGTTGTCAGATATGCATGCGAGACACGCGGAAAGACGTTCGGACAAAAAAGAAGTTACCTCTTGCGGGAACTGTCATCCCCAAACTGCGACATCTAGGGGTAGATCGCCACATCACAGATGGAGCTAAAGATTACCTACATGAAGAGGACAAAAGTTTCATACAACTGATGCAAGATCTACGTAACATAATTTCCTTGAACAAAAACTTATTGGTGGTCCGGTGGTACACAATGATAATATGAAAATGTACAAAGCGTCATAAAATTAGTACCCAAAAATCGACCACAAAATTTTTCCCGAACATAAAGGTCCACGGTACACACGAACTGCCTATAAAGTGAAGCGGAAATTAAAAGTTAATTCTGCGTTAAATTTTAGTTATATTCATTTTCCAAAGTATGCGAGATAATAGATGAAGCAATTCACATGTAAAGTTTTGTCTGATAACTTGTTCAAATTGTTCGACTAGCCATGGTTCAGACTGCAGTCTTAACATTCAAATCAAACTTGATTTGCAGTATTCATTTTTAGCCATATGAGTTGACTCATTTGTATGGGACCATTCATATTTCAAGTCTCGGCTCATGCATGCATACCGCACATAAAAATGCTCTCATATAGAATTTTTATATCTTCGATGCTTTTGCCCTGCACTTGCGCATATTTGTTTCTCGATAAATCTCATTTATTTTGAAACAATTATGTTGTAAATAATAAATAATCAATTCGAAAGTTATTATTCCAAAGGAGAACCGTGGTTCATTATGGTTTTTGGACGTACAGTCAGCGCAGCACGCGAGAAAACCACGTCTTTCCTTCTTTTTCTTGCTGTATTTCACTGAAATCAAAAAACAATCATAGTTCTTCCGATAGAAAGTTTCTTCCTCTTTTGATCGAGACTATTTAAAAAAAAATTAAATACTTTTTAATATTTTTTGAAATATTTGATTTTGAACTTTTCCTGGAGATTTTCCTGGGAAAAGTGGAAAATTTTTGAAAATTTTACCCCACCATCGAAAAGCTAAGTTAATTTTTCATCGAAACGATGCATATTTTCTTTCTTCTGGGCGCATTTAGGTAAACAACATAGTTGACTTGACTTCTGCTGCCGGTGCCGCTGCTGCTGCCGCTTTGTTATAAAGAAACACAGCTGATTTTACCGAGTGCTGATTGCAGCTATAGCCTGGCGGCCGTCGTACAGGCGCGCGCGCGCGAAAATCGAGCACATTCGAACGCACGTGTGCCTCCACACAACGATACAACCTGAAAGTGCAATGATAGATAATTTCACCGGGTAAAGGAAACTAGTTTTTTTTCGCCCTTTTTCCCCGAGCTGCACGAAACGTTGATCCCGGTATATGTATTCTTCGTGACCTTTTAATTCGTAGTAGGCTTCTTACGCGACGACGACGATAAAATTTTGGTTTAACTGCAGTGTACCGATTCGCAAAAGTAGGTACTCGAATGTAATATTGTGCATAGTCATACCTGTTAATGCAATTGTTTACTATCGCTAGCACTATATTAATTTCCCGATCTTTCGATCTAGACAATTTTGTTCTAAAAAATTTAAACGGAAAATTTTGGAAAATCTGACCATCGGAAAGCTGAGGCAATTTCCCATTGAAATTATGAGTTACTTTTTTCTTCTAGGTGTATTTAGGTATTCTTTTACAGCAAGTTATAATTTTAACAATTCGAAATAATATTGCCGCGCTGTGCGGCACTTGCAGAATAACGTGAAAAGCCACATATTTGAATAGACGAATGCACCGGATAAATTGTCTTATGTGTGAGATGTATAATTTCATATATGTGTGTTTGTTAACAATAACATACGCCTAGTTGTCGACTTTGAAAGTCGCGACTGCTCGTAGTATATAGTTCATACCAGAATCGTAGTGTAAAGTGAGCGTTGTGTGCCGATTTACCTTTTTTCCAGTATTCACATAAAAAAAATATGGCTTCTTGCTTTTCTAGATCAACGGAAAGTAAGCGAAGACGGAGTGTACTCCTGGTTTATCCTAAAGGACCGGAAGGACCAGACAAGTTCTGCCAAAAAATGAAAGAGCTGGAAAAAAAATTGTAACAACAACAAAGTGCCAAGTGAGTAATAAATTCGCTTTCGTTACGAACGACTTGTTTTTCATGTTCCCTAGCTGCCCTAAGGCAGTTGAAAATCTCGATCGACGCAAATATTCAAATATTTCGAATGGTTATAGATATCGATTATTTCTAACTTTTACGTATCTTTTTGAACGTTGAAAAATCATAATCTCGGGTGCAGTTTAAAAACAGTCGAAAATGACTTTCACGTCGCGTGTTAAATTTTTAACAATCAGATCAGTTTTAAAAGTCCAACTAAAAATCCCCAGGTTCTTACATGGTTCAAGAGTGAACAAGTCGTAAGAAATTACACCGCAGGGGAGGAAGAAGCTGTCCAATGGGCGGCCAATAAAATTAGAGAAGGTGCAGTGGACACGTTCATTATTGTAGATACGAAATATGCCGAAACAGTCGTGTTTCAAACAGACACGAATCACACCACAAATTCGATGAAAAAGATTTCAGTTATCTAGATTTTATCGAAAAAAACCTTGAGGATGCCCTGAAGAAAGTTCCCAGAAAATTTTTCAAAGCCTCCGAAGATACAAGCTTTTCTCGGGTCTATTTAACGCCCAGACTTTACAAACTCATTTGCGTGAACCGCACTTTCACTCTGTGCCACCTAGCGGCGACACGACTCACTACAATACACACATCAATACTTACATCTTATCTCACTTTTATGTACAACAATTCGTGTTAAAATTTTTTTTTACTATAATCTTTATAGTTTTGATAATTTCTTTACTGTGTTTGATCACTTATCTTTATTAAAACAACTAAATTGTTTGTACATATTATAAATAGCAATTGTATGATTACAAGTTTAGAAAAAATATAAAATTAAAAAAGTAAAATTAGAGTACTTCGTATTTATACAACCTACATACACATCTCACATCATAATTTATAATACGCACACCTGCATGTGTATACCGATCATTTTATGAGTACAAGTGATGGTGAAGATACACACGTATCATAAGAAACATTATTACACATATTTTCATAGCGAATGCAATAAACAATTTTTTTATTCGAGTAAATCACAGATATATCTTACAAATTTCAATTCACTGTGAATTAAAGTGACGCTACCATTCTAAATAGAAAGTTATTGATACATACAATGTAAACCAATTATGAAAAAATATAAATGTCTCTTCAATTCACATAAAATTTCACGCGATAGCAATATCAAATGAAGATTTATTTCTTTTTTTTTTACAATACAAATAATCATCATGCGCATTGGTACGTCATCGTTTGATGGTAAAAGACCATCAGCTTTAAGTATTTTACATTTAGCTTTCATTTTTCTAATCTTTTTCTTTGGTTTCCACGAATTTTTCCATTTTTTATTCATTGTAACAATCACTGACTACTTTGGGTTCAAATAGATTTAAACTATCCAATTTTTAATTAGATAATTTTTCTCCTACTCTCTTAGCCTGCTGTCTCATAATGGCTTTTGCATCCACCATACCTATTGTAAAGCTAGTGCTGATTGCAGCTATAGCCTGGCGGCCGTCGTACAGGCGCGCGCGCGCGCGAAAATCGAGCACCTTCGAACGCACGTGTGCCTCCACATAACGATACAACCTGAAAGAGCAATGATCTAGTTGATGTGAAACATCTATATTCGCGTTCGGTGTCAGGGGTAAACCCGTAAAAACCGAGCGTCCGTCCGTCCGAGCGAGCGCAACTTTGGTAGTAGATTTTTAATCTTATTTGACTGTAAAATGTAATGCTTGTTGCCTTTCAGATTTACATTCTAGGTATTTAGTCGAAAACTCGAGCAACTTTGAAGCAGCTAATTTAAAGAGCTTTTATTCTAATGATTTTTGAACTTGATAGGCGATTTGATTGGCTTGTTCTATCGTTGAGATGACTTGGCGATTGACTTGTTTTATCGTTGACTATTTCAATTTTCTGACAGCTATAATATTAAACTGATTGATCAATAGGACGAAACGTTGTCGCAACAGTTTTTCCTGCCTTTCGGTTGAGATCATTTGTGCTTTTTTCCACTGAGCTAAGGTAGATGACACAGTAGAAGGCATGCATTGATGAGTATAGTTGATGAATCTTGGAGTAATTGGATGTGATGTTATCATGGCTCTTTTTTAGTTTTGAAGTACTAATTGATACTGCTAACTTTGGACGTTTTTATTGGTAAGATACGAGAGTTAAAATTAAAATGCTGTGAATATGCTTATCAAAGGCACTAACTTTGTCTTGAAGCTGCCACACAAATATGATACAAATCTTCGTTATCCAAGTAATCCATGATCATTTCACAAGGGAGATGTGGCAGCCTGTAATTGATCAGTTCCATTAAAGGATCCAATGCCCAACGCCAGAAAAATCTTCTACTTATTTTTTCGTATAGATGTGTGACACAAGCCTCAAGAAGAATTGAAGTATATATCCTCGATCCAAAACCACACGAAAACTTGTAATAGTCCTCGTAAGTGAGTAATTTTGCTGCCTCTACGGGTCGTAACTGGATCAGATCGTAAAGCGACAGCCTCGAATTTACCATTGTTTCTTGGGCTACCGTCGCGAACTCCTCGTCGTCGTACCAACATTTTCCGAGATTCGTCAGCTTCTCGAACAATCCGTACTTGGAGAACAATTTCATGACGATCAGAGCGTCGCTTCGGTCCAGTTCGTAGCCTCCTTTCTTGAGACTCTCGACGACGGCCATCAGACCAGATGCTAGAAACAATTTCACATAATTTCTCTCTTTTACATGAAATTTAAAGCCGTCGTCGAAATCACTCTCAATTGGGAAAACGAAGCTTGACAGATCGGCGCCACGATCCAAGAGCACATTGACGGTATTCGGCTTGAGATACGCCACAGCCAACTGAAGCGGCGTCCGATCCCACTTGTTCTTTGCATCGACCTGCACACGCTGATTTAACTCATCGTTGATATCGAAGAATATCTTGGCCAAATCGTCATTCCAATAATTTTTGCAAATACTGTGCAAAGGGGTCCATCCGTCCTGGTTGGCCAAATTCGCATTGGCGCCTCGTCTCAGCAGAGTCTCAGCCGTCTTTTTTCTGCCTCGAAGTAGAGCTAATTGCAGCGGTGTCCGGCCCTTCTTATCCCAGACGTCGACTTGCACCTGCTGATTTAACTCGTCGCTGATCTCGAATATCATCTGGGATAAGTTATCGAGGCGAACTGATCTGGCAATAATGTGCATAGAAGTCATTCCGTCATTGTCGGCTAAATTAAGATCTGCACCGCGTCTCAGCAGAACCTCGGTGGTCTTTTTGTTGCCATAAAATAGAGCACATTGCAGCGGTGTCAAGCCCCACTTGTCCTTTGCATCGACCTGCACCAGCTGATTTAATTCATCATTGATATTGAAGAATGTTTCCGCTAGGTCGTCCTCATGGGATATTCTCCTGCTTATAAAGTGCAAAGACGTTAACCCCGATGAACTGGTTAGATTAGGATTGGCGCCTCTTCTCAGCAGTGATTTCATCACATTCTTGTGCCTCCCTACGGCAAAATGTAGGGGTGTCATGCCCCATTTGTCTCGGGCGTCGACTTTCACTGGCTGATTTAACTCGTCATTGATATTGAAGAACATCTCCATTAAGTCATAAGGATCATTTAATATCTTGCAAATGTCATGCAGAGGAGTTGTTCCGTCTTTGTTGGCCCAATTCAAATTGGCGCCGTTTCTCATCAGTAATTCGGCACTCCTCGAGGATCGACGGTTCATAAGAGCCAAATACAGCGGCGAATCGCCTGTTTCTTTCCAAAGGAGATTAGGATCTTGGCCGAGCTCTAGAAATTTTTTGACGATATCGGAAAAGTCAAACCTACAGGCAACATGGAAATGAGTGCAGCCCGACTCGTCGGTGTAATTTACGTCAAACCGGTCGTAAATTTGAAATAAGTCACTCATGCTGGTATTGTAATTGTTGGGATAATGACAACGTGGTGAAGCAAAATAATGCAGAGCAGTGGTGCGACGCAAAATTGGCTTGCCGTATTTATCCAGGTCGGGTTCGTCTTTGTAGCCGCTGCGAGCCACGAAGCCCATAATTCTTTTTCCTTGATCACGTTGTGAGTTTGAAATGTTTACTTTCATCGCAGCCTGCGTGAGAAGCCAGTCGATATCTTCGCGGCGAAAAAAATTGCCGAGATCTGGTAATTCACCCTGCCATTCTTGGATTAAAGTGTCAAGTTTATCGAGAAGTAGGGGCAGTTCTTCTTTGATCTCCGAATCGACTTTTTCTCGACAAATTTTCAAATTCCAGCTCAAAATTGCAAGTTTCACGTTGCCCATCGTCTCACACACTTTCGCGTAAACTCAATCGCTTAAGACTTAAAATATTAAATAATTTTCACTTTTTGTCGCTGCTGGAGTCGATATGTCAATGTAATATTTTTTTTGTTCTCTTCGCTGCGGCTCCGTAACTACTACTGACTGTATTCGCATAAACTTCGATCCGAGCACGTATAGGCGTTGGGGGAAGCTATATTGTAGCGAGGGATATTGTCTTATGTGTATATAAATGCGGCCACTAACATGTGTGGGAGGGAGAGAGTCACAAATACACTACCAGCTGCAAATAATAGGGGCTACTTTCCCTGATAGTTTGGATTTGATGGGTTGGGTTCATCGAGTCCTATATTTATATAAGCTTTGAAGAAGCAGATGGCTGGACCATATAGGCTTTTCACTGAATGTTTAGCGAAAAAAATTGTTTACCTTAATGAGTCATAACTATGTTTTCACTCGAATAACAACGACTTGAACGAAAAAACGGAGGGAATCAAGAGGTCTTCAAATTATTTTTTTGAACAATAATTAGAACAAGAATTTAACAATAGTTAGAACAAGAAAAACATGGTATCAACTAATGCGTCAAAGATTTTCAATGAGTGACTTGCACCGATTCGAATGGAACATTGAGCATTTGTTTATCCGATCATCGGACCAATAGAAGATTCGAGTATTATTTTATTGAAGTCCTTTGGAGGTATTACGTATACCGATCGATACCAACACTGATCGATAAACGGCTCTGTTCGACACTTTTCAAAAAGCCTCATACAAAGTAACATAGATCGGGACAATTAAAGGCACAAGCGATGAATCTAAGTGCAATCCATTTAAAAATCGATAGGCAAGGATTCGAATGAGTGACGATTGAGTCAGTACATAATTGAGTATATAAAACGTAGGCACGATGAGTTGGGTTCACGAAATTTTTATTCAAAGTCAAATACTTCTTCAACGTACGAAACAATCGTTTGTATTTGACGATCTCTCGTAAACATCGTTTTTAACATTAAAACTATGATATAATAATAATAACAATAACAATAATAATAATATTAATATTAATAATAATAATATATACAATTGTCGCGTGATAGGACCCTAGACGTCGTCTCGAAACAAATCGTAATCAGATTTTCATATGAACCGTTATACATATCAACATACACGAGAATATATGTAAAAAATATTTTTTAATATAAAAACACTGGCTTTCCTCATTTTTTTTCTTTAAAAACTTACTCGCTAAATTTTCCTTTTCTTTCTTTTTTCATACAAACATGAATTATTAATGATTATACAGTCGACAAAATCGTTATCGAGAGATTACAACATATCACAATTGTCTACCTTCGAGTACTTGAAAATCAGCACTCGAGGTCGCGCGGCACTATCGTCTATCTTAAAAATTATAATCCACGTCGTACACGCAGTGGTCGCCTCAATCCGTCGTTTCGCTCTCTCTCTCTCTCTCTCTCTCTCGTCAATTCGGCGCGTACTCGTAGAGCAGATAGCTCCTCAGCGTCTTGGGCATGGTCTGGCGCGAGGCCCAGGCCGCCAACTGGCCGCCGTGCAGCCGCCTCAGCGCCAGTCGGGCCTGCTTCACCAGGCTCAGGGGTCGGCCGCCACCCGCGGCGTCCCTGCAGGCGCGCTTCTGCAGCTCGGTGAGGCACTGGGTGCGCGCCACCGCGGCCAGATCGACGGACTCGGCGGCGTCGAGGAGGGCCGCCAGCACGCGGGGCGCCCGCTCCAGGCCCTGCATGTGCTGCAGCATGCCGAGGGGCTCGCGAAAGTGCGACTTGATCAGGACCCGGGCGCCGTGGCGCAGCAGCAGGCCGATCACGCGCAGATCCGGCTGCGCGTTGGCACCGACGTACTCGGCCAGGGCGGGCCTGAGCAGGGTGCCGCCCGCCTCCGAGGCGACGACGCGATTCGGATCGGCGCCCCGCTCGAGCAGCAGCTCCAGCACCTCGTAGCGATTGGGTATGCTCTCGGCGCAGGCGACGTGCAGCGGCGTGCCGATGATCGCCGAGTTCGTGTTGACGTCGGCACCTGCGATCGTAGGGGGAGAAGAAAAAAACAAATTAATCTCGTTTAAAGTTCTTGACGTAGACGTGCATAAGATATTACGTAAGATTTTGAATTCGTCGATCGATTGTAAAAGCTCTTAAGCTATTTCCCACGAAATCAGTCTAATTTCAATTGCCTCTTTTATGCAAGATTTTACCCAAGACTTTGAGTAAGCTATTATATAAATTACTCCTTTAATTCTTTCTCGAGAAAAATTTCCTTTGCTCGCGAGGAAACCACCTCAGCTCTGGGTGGCAAATCTTCCCAAAAATATACATATCGCAAAGATTTTTTAAACAAAATAGGAAACGCTTTTAAGGGGACACACCTGTGTTTATGCCTATACACGAAAAACATGAAAATTAAGGATTACTATTAAAATTTTTTGTTTCTCATGTAAAAATATGTTTTATAGGTTCTTTTATAACAAAAAAATCAAACATGTACATTGACTTGTGATTTCTAAGTCATTGACCCCATGATTTTGAATGTAATTTTTCACCAATCCAGATTCCTGCTGTCTCGAAAGTTTTCTAATAAAATTCTTTTCCACTCAAGTGTAGCAGATTTTTTATTTAGTTATTTATTTAATCTACTAATCTCCAAATGTAGCAATAAGCGTTATTCAAATAGTTATTTTTGTCATTTTTTTTGTACTTTAGAATGAAAAAAAATTTTCAAGCCTTTTATTTAAATTCTGTTACACTTAAGTGGAAAAGAATTTTATTACAAAACTTTTGAGAGAGCAAGGATCCGGATTGGTGAAAAATTGCATTCAAAATCATGCGGTCAATAACTTAGAAATCACAAGTCAGTATACGTGTTTGATGGATAATTTTCAATAATAAGAAGAACTACAGACATATTTTTTGCTGTAAAAGATAGTTTTACATCAGAAAAAAAAAATTGTAATTGTAATCCTTATTTTTCATGTTTTTCATTTATAGGTATAAACACAGGTGTGTCCCCTTAAGCTACGCTTGTATTATTATGTACCGTATAGGGAACCACAATAAATTTTTGAAAATATTCGTCAGCAAGAGTTGAACTGGTTCCTTGTTAGAGCTTTCGAGTTAAACCAGCTCTTACAAAAAAACTTATATTTTCAAAAATCATACTCAAGATCCTACATAAGATATCTCACGTATATTCTTGTCAAGAATTCGCTCAAGATCTTGGATAAAATCGTACGTGTTTTTGTCAACTGTAAAAGTTTTTACCCAAGTTAAGAACTGATATAAAATCCTATATAAGAACTGGTCCAAAAGTATCTAGATCAAATGGATCTTTTAATCAAAATTGTACATATATGCTCTTAACTCGACTTTCCATTTAAATTGGCGACAAACGCGGGCTACTCCATATTATCATCGGATTAAAACGAAGCTCAATGTGATGCCAAAAATTTTGCTCGTATATATATTTACCCGCATCCAGCAGCAGCTTGACGATCTCCGGATCGCCCTTGAGCACGGCCATGTCCAGGGCCCGCGGCTTCGTGTACTCGGGCTCGAGATTCAGCCTGGCGCCCTGCTTCAGCAGCAGATTGATCACGGCCTTGTCGCCGCCGATCACGGCGTAATGCAGCACGCTGCGAAACTCGTTGCGAGCGTCGGCGCGCGCGTTCACGTCCGCCCCGTAGTTCAGCAGCAGCAGCACCGACTGCATGCCCTGTTTTGTGCGTGTGTGAAAAATAAAAAAATCGACGCGATGTAAAACGGGTTTTTGGGTTACTTTTTATCATTATTATTCATCTATTTGTCTATATATCTTTTTTCATCAACTTGTGTGACGTGATAATGGATGATCGGTTTTTTAAACGATTGAAAGATAAATCATGCAGCGAGCGGTAAACCCAATGCACTCGATACACATTTTTGCACAACAACAACAACAAACAATCAACAGATGGATCTATATATGCAATGCACGTCCACACGCAATGATATAATGCACAATAATCAATTAATTATAACACTTCCTAATTCCGAGACGCGACCTTCTCCCCTGCGCCGATGCAAGCCGACGTTATTGTTCGTCTGCGACGACGACGACGACGACGACGACGCTTGGGTGGAGCTGACGACGACTTCCGCATCTTCCTGACCCGCCGCAGCAGCCGCAGCCGCGCCGCTGAACAGGTCGCCCGGTCCGCCCGCGAGGGTGAACACGTTGCGGTACCACTTTTCGAACGCTAATACCTTCTACATACATGTACACCAGAAACTTCATTTGTCAAAATTTTGTTCAAAAATATTGTGTGTATAAATGACCGATCACTACCATTATCTAACGTCGTCGATGCGATGAGTATTATGAGAAACATAATATATACGGGGACATATACTTTACCTGGGGCAGTCTCACGGCCTTCATGAGGGGCGTGAGTCCGGCGCGATCGCGCGAGTTCGGATCGGCGCCGAAGGCCAGCACCAGGGCCATGCAGTCGAGGTCCAGCGGCGAGATCAGATTGATCTCCGAGCCGAAGAAGTAGCGCTTGTTCGAGTTGGCGCCGTGCTCGAGCAGGGTACGGGCCACGTCCAGATGATGATTGCGCAGCGCCAGACGCAGCGGCTCGTCGCACAGCAGAGTCCTGCAATTTTTTTTGTTTTTTTTTTTTTTGGAGGGGTCAGGAAACAAAATCAACAGCGCGTACGAGAGAAAAGTTAAAGGGAATTCGTTTGATTCTATATTTTTTCCAATAGAAATGCTCATCGCTTTATTTGGCTAGTTGTAGTATCACTTTAAATGGCTTCACTTTCAAGTCCATCATTATTTTGAAAGAAAAAAAGAAACTTAATAAATGTTTAGACCAAGATGCTGCAAAACCGTGCTGTGACTTATACAATTATCTTCACTTTGCCACTTGCAGATTGGCAGATCAAGGGGTACTCGCCATCTAGCGGTGAAGACTAAAAGTTCTATTATCGTATTAAAAGTGGTCGAAAACTGGTCTTAATTTTTATTTTAACAATCAAATTGACATTGTCAGGTAACTATAAAAATATTTGTAACACAATTGTAAACAGATAAATCGACTAAAACAAGACAATTATAATTATTATGTACTTCACAATATTTTAAATGGTTTCTAATTCATAATTAACGTTCAACATTTCAATGAAGGTATAATGAACAATCACTCAAAACTAACATCATCCTTTAATTTCTCCCTCGGTTCACTATATTCAGTCAATTCCACAAAAAAAAAACTTACAAAACTATAAAGACAATAATAAAAAAGCATTGGAAAAAAAAAATGAGAAATGAGTGTCCGCGATCATAAACTCACCTTGGAAACAGCTCGCCGGTGTCCTGCCTGTGATCGACCTTGGCGCCGTGCTTGAGCAGCAGCTTCACCAGGTCCAGGTAGCCGTGCTCGGCGGCGAGATGCAGGGCCGAGTAGCCGCACTCGTCGGTGGCGTCGATCTCGGCACCGCGCACCAGCAGCAGCTGGGCCGCGTCCTCGTAGCGCTGCCAGACGGCGTAGTGCAGGGGCCTCAGGCCCTGCGTGACGGGCTCGTTGGGCTTGGCGCCGCACGCCAGCAGTATGCGCAGCTCGTCCAGCGACTGCAGACGTATTATCGAGTCGGCGAGCTCGCGCTGAAGCGGATTGGCTATGCACTCGGACGGCATCTGAGTACATAACAATTATTTTATTGTATATATATATAGAACGGTGGTTATAAGGAAGAGAGAAAACGTTACGCAAAAATCGGTTACGAAATCGGCAATGTACCGTTATGTATGAATTATATATTTATACTTCGACGTCTAATAATGAAGATGTACAACGTGCGAGCGAAGCAACGATTCGAGCTTGATCGAGTGTATATATATAGAGAGGAGGTAAGACATACCGTATTCGACACGCATGCATGACAGAACTTTTGCATGTATTTACCAGCAATGGCGAGGATGTATTGAAACATTTTGTTTTGACTATACACAATGTCGTATGTAATTGTTAACGATAATATAACGCTAAAACAGCACACACTATAAGAGGACAAAGGCACAAAACATATGTTCACGATCGCAACGCACGTGCGTCGTCGTCGCGCATGATAATAAAAAATTATGCATGCACAGCGATACTAATAGCGAGTTCACACACGATTATCATCCCACCGACCGAACGGTCACTAGCTTCGACTTCTGACATTTTGTATATATTATGCACTTCGTTATTTATTATTGTATATATCTAACGTGACGCGCGGAGAGCGAGACTCTTTCGAGCGATCAGCCCGTGCTGATGTTTAAATGTCAAACGCGCGACTGCTGCTGCGTGCGAGATCGCAGGTGTACGAAACTGCAAACGACGATAATACACGAGCGCACGACAAAGAGCGGGTTTAAAATAGAGCGATCGGCGAAGATTGTATACGAAGAGCAGCTCGCAGCGACTGCGTATGTAAATACACGTACGTATAAGTATATCGCGTGCGCGAGGGATCGCAATTGTTGGCGCGGCTCCACCTTACTTTTCCGTCGCGTGTGCGCCGAGATGTTGTGTATATGTCAAACGAACGAATTCGATCGATTAAAAATCGCCGATCGTTTACCGCTTTGTGATATGTTTCTTCCTGTCTCGTCGAGATCGTTTTGATTGGAAAAAAATCGGCAATGCGTTTCCGTAGCGCTTCGTTATTGTGTCGCGTTATATACGCATAATGCATGATATAAAGTGCGCCTATTATCGTTGTTGTTATTGTTATAGCGAGATGAAATTGCGCCAAATTTTGCACTGTATACTCGTATATGTACGATAGAAATCGGTATGTGCGGGTGAAGATATATGTTTCGCGGGTGCAGGGCATATAAAAGACTTATACACTATGGTGATATAACGGGATGTTGCAATTCAAGATAGGTCTGGGTTTTTTTTTATCGTGATAGTACGTTACAATGAGAAGAAAGCGTGGCGATGAAGAATTAACGTGCACCAAGCCAAGAGAGGGATGCATCGTTATACTGACAATTCGTGTGCCATGAATATACAGTTGATAACACACGCACACGATTGTAACAAATATATATGATAAACTTGAAAAATACGCACTTTTCTGGACTCTCGTCGCACGAATCGGCGCAATCGATTCGTAATATATATCTGCGTTTACCCGAAACTGCGCAATCTCCTAAATGAGAATTTTTCGCCTCGACTAATTAGCGACACGCACGCCAACTCGTTGCTCTTTCAAAACTGAAATGCAGAGTAAGAAAATTTTTGTGTTTTAAGTGGGACCGTATACATGCTTTTTCATCGTCTCCTTTGTGCGATCGACGCACATGGGGCGGCGCGCTGGTTATAGAAATAATGGACGAGAATATTTTTGAACGTTAATTGCACGACGCGCGCTTCATTGTCTCTCAGCGGCAGAGCTCTTATCTATATATATGTTAAAAATAAAAGAGGCTCTCGTGTACAGCGCGTACAAGTGTAAAACGTGCACGAAACGCAGAGCAGTTACTGGAAATTTTCAACTTTTGAACGCGAGCCAAGATAACAAACTCTTTGAAAATTCGTAGAACACGCGGGGGGAGCTGCGTATATGGTTGATTCTCCCGAAATCTGCTTTTTCGGGTATGGAAAACGAAAAAATGGTGAAAATTTTTTTGTCATATTGAACGGCGCGAACTAGTTTACCCTTTTTTAAACCATAAAATATGAATAATTATTGAATCTGGGGCTTTGAGATTTCGTTTTACGAAAACTATGTCCGATTTTATGCTTAAAATCGACTATTTTCGGTTACGGAGGTGACACACACGGAGGTGACAAATCGCTGCTTTGATCAACTATGTAAGAAAAATAAGAAACGCACAAAATTTTCCGCACAACCCGAAATTTGGTCATGAAAAACGAGTCTTTTGACGGGGCGAGCGGTTAAAAAGAATGATCATAGCTCGAGATATTCATGTCCACGGAGGTGACCGTTTTTTTGACACACGTGAATTTTTCAATAGAATAATTATCGCAGCATCGATAAAATGTAAAATTTGAACCCGCAACCTACACCAATCGAAAGCTGGGCTATAATACTTGACATTTACGTATCTAGCGACATCAAAAATGAGTTAGCGACCCAAAGCAGGCGGTATGTTTGAAATTATTCAGAAGCATGATTAAAATCCGAGACATTTTTCAATTGCGTGGGAAATTTTTTTAAAACATTTTTCAAAGCCCTATAATAGACTTAAACTTTACTCTGGATGTATAGAAGCTGGTCTCATAGTTATTATAGGGTCAGGTGCTAATGAGAATGCATGGTACATGCAAATAGAGTTGATTTTGAGATGTAGACATGCCACGGAGGTGACATTTGGCATGTATATCTTCACGGCAAATTTAACTGACCCTAAAAAATTGAAATATTTATGTCCTATCATGAAGAATACAACAATATTGAATGAATGACCGAGCCAGTTTTGGCTCATCTTCACTAGTTTAAGAATATGGCATAAAGACATGCAAAAAGCAGATTTCAGGAGAATCAACCATATACGAAACGCGCGTATCAACAACGACTGAGCGAAAGAAAAGAAAGAAAAAGGATACTTCCTGGCAGAGCACTTCCTCTTCGAAAAAAAAGGGAAAAAAATGCAAGAAGAAACGAAAGTGCACTCGTAAACAAAGAAACTATATGATTTTCCTTCTCTTTCGTGAGGCGCGGATCGCGATGACACGCGTCGCAAGCTCTGCGCGCGCAAGCTCCCGATTAATATATATAACGCAATACACGGTAAACGTATGTACGCGCGCGTCGCGAACTTGGCAGTTTTCGAGCTCGAATATACCAGAAATAAAATCAAAACTCTCGAACGTTTAGCGCGAGTATTATATGCGTACGATAAACGCACTGCGCACGAAGCTCGAGCGCCCGAAAAAAAAAGTGACGCGCAAAGCTCGCGCGCCAAGCGCGATATAACATCCGAGTTGAAGAGCCCCGAGACACGACGTAAATTCGCGCGACGACGATGCGCAACAATGTGCGCGCGGGAGATCGTTTCTTCCTCTTGCGTTTCGAATGCGCACGTTTATTGGAACGTATAAAAAAAAAAGCGAGATAGCGCGAGAATCGAGACCGAATTTTGCGCGAAGCGGCTTTCCACTACGTGTTTATTTACCTTAGCACTCGCGAGGGGTTTACTCGCGAACACCCACACACACACACACACACACACACACACACACACACTTTATTATTCCGAATAGAAACAGAAAATATTACAAGTACAATAATAATAATGATAATGTTTTTCGAGATCACGTGCAAAGTTTTCATTGTCAAGATCATCGCGCGAACGCGTTATAAGCTGCGCGCGCTACGGCGCAAAAGTCGCCCGCGTCGTATATTATATGTTCCAGAGTTTTTGGCTCGCGACTCAGCTGCCTTGAGTGGCACGTGCGTATACGCGAGAGAGCGTTTATACGTATACGTATATATAAAATTTGTTGCTGCATTATGTAGAGCTGTACTGCGCCGTCGTTGTTTTTTTTTTTTCATTTTTGTTCTTGCTCGAACTGCAAAAAAAATGTTTCGTTTTCTACGTTATACTTCGTTCATACGTTCGAGAGAGAGAGAGAGAGAGAGAGAGAGAGAGAGAAGGAGACTGCCATTAAAAACCAATGAAAAAGTAGTCGGCTTTGGCTATAATACGAAGTGGTCGAATCTCGAAGGAAACGTAGTATAATACACCCCGAGCCGAGCCGAGAGAGAGAGAGAGAAAGAAAGAGAAAAGTACGGCGGCGCGCGTTAAATGGCACTGTTATTATTGGCCCCCGACGCGAGAGTATCTGCGGGGCTCTTGCCTCATTATGTATAATCGCGCGATCGCTCATAGAGCTGCGCACGCGGTAAAATTAAAATAACTCGAAAAAAAAAATTAGGAATAGTAGTTTAATAGTTGTAGTAGTAATAATAATAATAATAATAATGGTCAAGCTCCCATCGAGTATCGTATAAGAAAAGCGACGTTACAAGTTAACCATATCCATATCGGAAGAAAAATGAAAAAAGTTGAATCGAACGACGACGCGTCGATTTACACCAATGCGTTGGAAGATACATCACAAGACTCGAGCTCGCGTCGAGACAATCGTGTCAAAATTTGCTTAGCTCGCTCGCGCGCGCACGCACGCACGAGGCGACGATGGCCTAATTAATTGGATCGTGTTTCGTGCATCGGGCCTACGTTATATCGTATGCGGTATATAGAAAATATGCCACACATTCGTCGCGAGAAAATTTTTCCGCACAGTCGAAACGCGATGATTTTCATTAAAAAGCAGAATTACGTTACGACTACATATAGTAAAAATTAACTATGTTCTTGGCATATATAGGAATGCTTACAAGACAATTGCAAGATATATCATAACGATAAGCTTCGGTAATCGTGGCTATATATCGTTTGAGTCGTGCATCTCCGCGAACCATGAGATTCTCTACAATACACAAAAACATTATATCATGATCGGACGATCGGAAATTTCGCTACGCACTCGTGTACGTATACGTATGCGCGCGGTCGAGTCGAGCTTTCATCCGATCCGCGAATACGTTGTATAATCTTTGGTAAACTTACGTCGAAAATCGTGCGATGTTCCAGCATTATTAACTCGTGCGTGTGTACTTTTTGGATTTATTATCTTCGGAACTACCGAGGGAAATATTTTACACACTTGTGCGCGCGCGCGCCCACGAACAACTGTCACAAGCACGATATATGACACTTCTGCTTCTTTCTTTATTTATTTATTTATTTATTTTTTTTTCACGCACCAAACACGTAACGCACAAATTCAATATCGTATCAGCACCTCGGAGCTTTTCTATATCCCTCTCTATTGAAGCTGAAAAAAAAAACTCACTCGCGCGTATATCGAAATTACCGCAAGATCGGCTCTGCCGAGGGATGCCGATGCTGATATGCTGCTGCTGCTGCTGCTGCTGCAGCGGAGTACACAGTGTGTATCGAGAAAAAGCGCACGTATAAGACACGACTGAGTCTACGGTTGCTTCAACCGGTCCTATTTAAAGCTTTCGCGAGAGACACACACGCACACACGTATTCGTGCGAAGCTCATGTTGCGTTACACATATACTATACGGATCGCGGCGCGTTCGCTCTCGAGCGAGAGCCGACGACGACGAAGACGAGGCGGTGCACACGGTCTATTATAAAGCAATATATATATACGTACAAGCGTTTGTGTGTCTGTGTGTGTGTGTGTGTATGTGTGTTTGCGTCTGTAGTCGTTGGTAGTGGTAGTTTTTTAGCCTATATCGTATTGGCGAACCGGCAAAAGACGCCAAAATCTGCTCTCTCTCTTTCTTTCTTTCTTCGACCGAAATAATTGCGCATATATCGTAACAAAGAGCTCGTCGAGGCGTACGGCCAGTATATATATATATATATATACACACGGTAAAAGATGTATTTAACGTTCGAGAAAAAGAGAGAAAGAGAAAGACGCAGTATACACGAGGGCACAACTCTGCAACGCAAGTCGTCGTCGTCGGCTCTCGCCTGCGTGCCGCCACCGCGCGCCATTTATTCTATATTGTTGTTATAATGCCATGCTCCGAAACAACGCATACAGAGAGAGGCACACTTTGGCTGATTAGTGCATCAAAGTGGTGATATATGTCATATTTTTCTTTTGTCTCGACGTCCACCTACCATGTCTCTCTCTCTCTCTCTCTTTCTTAAGCTTTAATAGTCTTGAAAGTCTTTTAAATGGGCGTATACACCAGCAGCAGCAGCAGCATATGACGCGAGTCAATTAATTGCGCCGATCGATCGCCGTTCGTATAAAATAGATGCAAGCTCGAATATCGAGTTACTCGCGCGTGCGGTAATTAACGACGAAGCAGCTGCGGTGTACCGATTTTTTATTTTCTTTATTTTTTTATTTATTTATTTTTTTTCTTATCGAGCTTGCGCCGATTTTATACATTATATATATACGCGCTGCACTTGGCGCGCTTATTAACGCGTGCGCCAAAAATAATTCTGGACGAATGATAGCTTCGTCGACGGAGTTTCTTCCAAGGTCTCGGGCACGCATTGATCGAATCGTGTATACGTCGCTCGTACGTAGCATATATAAGCGCACGATTACAATTTGTATATGCGCCGCGTAATGGTATCGAGTCGAATTGTATGTCAGTTACGAAGCATCGATTGCGTCCACGCTGAATTTCAAATACAATATTTTCTTTTTTTATAATACAAAATCTAATTTGCCAGTACTCTCAGTTCGGTAATTCCCGCGAAAAGGCCAGGGTGTAGTGCATATGCACTACGTGTACCCCCAGGTTTTCCCTGCCCCACAGGTCTTTGGGCCTGGGGCAAATGCGAGACAGTAGGAAGGGGGGTAGTTAACTCTTCCTGCGCACGGGCTCCAAGCTCCCTGCAGACCCTTCCGAGAAGAAGGTGTCTGGTAAAGAGAGATAAAAAAAATGTAATAAATGTAATTCGAACGGACGGAGAAATCTTATATAGTAATTCGAACTATCGTTACCGTTTGGGGGTACGTCGAACGCCATCTAGGCGCAGGCGAGGGGGAGCTTTTCAACGATTTCGAGACTTTTCGTAGCGAGAACTATTGTCGTTGCACGGCTCATTTTATTCGTTATTTTTGAAAACCACATTGAATTTTCGACAATTTTTCTGTTTTTTAATACAGGCATCCCTCCGTATTCGCGGATTTCGCTTATTCGCGATTTTGTAAATGTGGCTATCCCTTCGTATTCGCGTATGCAGTTTCAATATTACTTTCGTAAAAGATTACTCGTACAGAAACTCAATAGCAGAAATATGTAAACAAAGGTTTCGAAGGCATTCAATTAGAAGACGACGTTTTAGAGCGTGTCTCAAAGCCTGAAAACCTACTCACCATCACAGAAATCGAAGAGATTATAAATCAGCAACCTTTAAATGAAGTTGAAGAAGCAGCGAGTGAAGAAGCTCGAGATACTTTTCTCGTTAAAAAATGTGTCGTGTGTAAATGTATATAAAGTCCATTTGGTTGAGCTGACCATTTGTTTGATTCTTTCAATCAAATAAAAAATTTTCATAATAACTAGTGAATAAAAATCGCATCGATTTCAATAAATATACAACTGGTTAAACTAAGTATCCCATATTGAACAAATAAACCTTTTTTCAAGTTTCACGCGTGTGAACAATGAAATTGATTCTCTTGAGGAATTATTTATTCGAGTAAATATTTCTTTATGTTCAAAGATGATAAATCGAGGAGCGCGTGTCGCGCTCCGAATGGCAAATATGGCAGACGAGAGCAGCGTCACTCCACGCTCCTCATATACGCGAGAATTGCGATTTCGGGACCCGCGAAAACAACCTAACGTTATTATTTGAAATCTATAAAACATACGGTAATTCTGATTCGGTAAATCGATTCCTCGTAAAAAGTGACCAAAAGTAGTGCATTCATAGTCTCCGAAAAACGCAGTATTAACTAAATACGAATGATAAAAGAAAAAATCCCCGACGAAAAAACGGTCTCACGCAAAACGCGGTCTCACGTAGTCTTCCGGCCAACTTCATATCATCGATTTAATCGATTAATAAGGCTAAATGTATCTATGTATAGATGCTGCGCATCGATTTGATATGTATGAGTTTTAAACGATACATGTAGATTTTTCTCTCGACATCAAGATTCTCGCAATTATCCTGGGTAACCCGGTCGGGG